>NC_046000.1:8315787-8439408 GCF_010909765.2 Amblyraja radiata | reverse complement strand
AATTGTAGACACATAGAAACATAGACAATAGGTGCAGGAGTAGAGGCCATTCGGCCCTTCGAGCCTGCACCGCCATTCAATATGATCATGGCTGATCATCCAACTCAGTATCCCATACCTGCCTTCTCTCCATACCCTCTGATCCCGTTAGCCACAAGGGCCACATCTAACTCCCTCTTAAATATAGCCAATGAACTGGCCTCAACTACCCTCTGTGGCAGAGAGTTCCAGAGATTCACCACTCTCTGTGTGAAAAATGTTCTTCTCATCTCGGTTTTAAAGAATTTCCCCCTTATCCTTAAGCTGTGACCCCTTGTCCTGGACTTCCCTAACATCGGGAACAATCTTCCTGCATCTAGCCTGTCCAACCCCTTAAGAATTTTATAAGTTTCTATAAGATCCCCTCTCAATCTCCTAAATTCTAGCGAGTACAAGCCGAGTCTATCCAGTCTTTCTTCATATGAAAGTCCTGACATCCCCAGGAATCAGTCTGGTGAACCTTCTCTGCACTCCCTCTATGGCAATAATGTCCTTCCTCAGATTTGGAGACCAAAACTGGACGCAATACTCCAGGTGTGGTCTCACCAAGACCCTGTACAACTGCAGTAGAACCTCCCTGCTCCTATACTCAAATCCTTTTGCTATCTCAATGGGGTTAGGTTAGGTAAGTGTGTATATACGTATATCATGGTATATGGACACACTGATCTGTTTTGTAGTCAATGCCTACTATGTTCTGTTGTGCTGAAGCAAAGCTCTCTTGAATCTTGAATCTCGAAAACACCCACTGATCACAGAGAAAACGTGCAAACTCCGTACAGACGGCACTGGCAGACAGGATGGATCCCGGGTCTCTGGCCCCGTGAGGCAGCAACTCTGCCGTGCACTGTAAGCTTAGTTTAATTTAGTTTAGTTTAGAAATACAGAGCAGAAACAGGGCCTTCAGCCCACTGAATCCACGTTCTATCCTTCTATCCTTCACAGATTAGTTTATTGCCACTTTTTTGTCGGTGCTAACCAGTCAGCGGAAAGATGTCAACAAAATAGAGAGAATACAGAGGAGATTTCCTAGAATGTTGCCTGGGTTTCAGCACCTAAGTTACAGAGAAAGGTTGAACAAGATGGGTCTTTATTCTTTGGAGCGAAGAAGGTTAAGGGGGGACTTGATAGAGGTCTTTAAAATGATGAGAGGGATAGACAGAGTTGACGTGGATAAGCTTTTTCCATTGAGAGTAGGGAAGTTTCAAACAAGAGGACATGATTTGAGAATTAAGAGACAGAAGTTTAGGGGTAACATGAGGGGGAACTTCTTTACTCAGAGAGTGGTAGCTGTGTGGAATGAGCTTCCAGTGGAAGTGGTGGAGGCAGGTTCGATTTTATCATTTAAAAATAAATTGGATAGGTATATGGACGGGAAAGGAATGGAGGGTTATGGTCTGAGTGCAGGTAGATGGGACTAGGTGAGAGTAAGTGTTCGGCATCCATGGAGCGAAGGAATAGGTGACGTTTCGGGTCCGAAACGTCACCTATTTCCTTCGCTCCATAGATGCTGCCTCACCCGCTGAGTTTCTCCAGCATTTTTGTCTACCTTCGATTTTTCCAGCATCTGCAGTTCCTTCCGAAACAAGGTTTAGTTTAAGATAAAATCTGATTAAAGTCAGAGTGAAGATAGTCCGAGGGTCTCCAATGAGGTGGACGGGAGGGAGGTCAGGACCAAAGATCCTATAGACCACTCCTGCTAAATGCAATGGGCTGACGTGTAGTACGCAACGGAGCGGAACGTGGGCCCTTTTTTCATCCATTTCAGTAACCGGACCCGACCCGACTTGCAGTGTCATCAACGTTGCTGGGGGGACAGTTTGTGTTAATAAATTATAATTCTGACCATGAGGAGAAGATTTTTACCAAAGAACTTTGATTTTTTACGGGGATGTTTCCGTAACCGGCTTCCGTCTCCGCACTAGTTATCTTTGCTCCGCTACGGGATCTTTGGTGCGGAGATGGAAGCCGGTTACGGAAATGGGGCCGAAAATCACCCATGAATCTGCCCATGACCCGTACTATGTCTTTTTCGTCGAGTGGACTATCTTGCTCCGCTATAGGATCTTTGGTCAGGACGGCACTCCAGCTGATGAAGGGAGGGTTCAGTTGCCTGATAACAGCTGGGAAGAAACTGTACCTGAATCTGGAGGTGTGCGTTTTCACACTTCTGTACCTTTTTACAGATGGTGGAGGGGAGGAGAGGGACCTCCTCTTCTAGAGAGTATAGCACAAAAACAGGCCCTTCGGCCCACAATTTCTGTGCTGTTTTAAGTTGATCCCTGCCTTCACCAACCACCAGTGAACAGTACAGCACAGGAAAAGGCCCATCAGCAGGGGGACAGGCCGTTCGGCCCACAATAACCGTGCTTGAACATGATGCCAAGTTAAACTACTCTACAGAAGAGTACAGTACGGGAACAGGACCTTCGGCCCACAGTGTCTGTACTGTCCTACGACCGATTACTGGGATGTCAGGACTTTCATATGAAGAAAGACTGGATAGACTCGGCTTGTACTCGCTAGAATTTAGAAGATTGAGGGGGGATCTTATAGAAACTTACAAAATTCTTAAGGGGTTGGACAGGCTAGATGCAGGAAGATTGTTCCCGATGTTGGGGAAGTCCTGAACAAGGGGTCACACAGTTTAAGGATGAGGGGGAAATCTTTTAGGACTGAGATGAGAAAAAAAAAATTTCACACAGAGAGTGGTGAATCTGTGGAATTCTCTGCCACAGAAGGTAGTTGAGGCCACAGTTCATTGGCTATATTTAAGAGGGTTAGATGTGGCCCTTGTGGCTAAAGGGATCAGGGGGTATGGAGAGAAGGCAGGTACAGGATACTGAGTTGGATGATCAGCCATGATCATATTGATTGGCGAATGGTGCAGGCTCGAAGGGCCGAATGGCCTCTACTCCTGCACCTGTTGTCTGTGTTTCTATGATCCCTGCCTTCACCAACCGTAGAACAGCACAGCAGGGGGACAGGCCGTTCGGCCCACAATATCCGTGCTTGAACATGATGCTATGTTAAGCTACTGTATAGAAGAGTGGAGCTGGGGGGGGGGGAGGGAGAGACAGGCCGTTCGGCCCACAATATCTGTGCTTGAACATGATGCCAAGTTAAGCTACTCTGTAGGGCAGTGGAGCTGGGGGGGGACAGGCCCTTCGGCCCACAATATCCGTGCTTGAATATGATGCCAAGTTAAGCTACTCTGTAGGGCAGTGGAGCTGGGAGGGGGGAGGACAGGCCGTTCGGCCCACAATAACCGTGCTTGAACATGATGCTATGTTAAGCTACTATATAGAAGAGTGGAGCTGGGGAGGGGGGGGGAGAGACAGGCCGTTCGGCCCACAATAACTGTGCTTGAACATGATGCTATAACTGGGGGGGACAGGCCCTTCGGCCCACAGTGTCTGTACTATCCCACCTTCTCTCCAGAGACACAACCTGTAACATTTAAACCTCTGATACCCCCCCCTTCCCCCCCCCCCCTGGGTTATTTTAGGACTCCTGGTTGGTTTAATTGCACAATATCGCCGCCGCCCAGTCCTCTAGAGCCCGAGGGAGAGGCCGCTCGGCCCTTCGCCGCCCTGCTAGCCCCTTCCCTCCCCTCCCCCTCCCCCCCCCGGCCGCTCACCTGCGTTGCCATGGCTCTGCACGCGCGCACTCCCCGCCCGCCAGCCCGCCTCCCGGAAGCGGAAGCTGCGGGGCGGGTCGCTGAAGCCGAGCTGGAGGAGGAGGCGCGGCGCCAACACCTCTCCCCCCTTCACGTGACGAGGGCGGGTCGCCGCAGCCGAGCTGGCGGTGCACCTCCTCTCCCCCCCCCCTTCACGTGACCAGGGCGGGTCGCTGAAGCCGAGCTGGAGGAGGCGCCCCTGTCACGTGCCGAGCATCTTGCTCCTCCTGTAGCCCATGTCTTCTTTTGCACAGCTTTTTCCACCTTGTACTGAATTGCAGAATTGCACCTATCCATGTTCTCCAGAGATACTGCCCCCCCCCCCCCGTGACTCCAGCACTTTGTGTCTTTTCTTTGGTAAAGGCAGCACCTGCGGATAGGGTGAACTGTTTTAAATATCTGGGAGTCCACATCTCCGAGGATATGACATGGGCATCACACGCCTCAGCACTTGTGAGTAATAATAATAATAATGGATGGGATTTATATAGCGCCTTTCTAATATTCAAGGCGCTTTACATCGCATTATTCATTCACTCCTCAGTCACACTCGGTGGTGGTAAGCTACTTCTGTAGCCACAGCTGCCCTGGGGCAGACTGACGGAAGCGTGGCTGCCAATCTGCGCCTACGGCCCCTCCGACCACCACCAATCACTCACACACATTCACACACAGGCAAAGGTGGGTGAAGTGTCTTACCCAAGGACACAACGACAGTATGCACTCCAAGCGGGATTCGAACCGGCTACCTTCCGGTTGCCAGCCGAACACTTAGCCCATTGTGCCATCTGTCGTCCCAAGTAAGGCAAGGCAGCGCCTTTACCACCTCAGGCAATTGAGGAAATTCAGAGTGTCTCCGAGGATCCTCCAGTGCTTCTACGCAGCGGCTGTGGAAAGCATCTTGTCCGGGAATATTACCATCTGGTTTGGGAATTGCTCTGCCCAGGACAAGAAGGCTCTGCAGAGAGTAGTGCGTTCGGCCGAACAAACGCACGATGGGAACTTCACTCGCCCCCCTGCAGGAACTATACATCAGGAGGTGCAACTCCAGAGCCAACAATATCATGAGAGACCCCCTTCCACCCCTGCAACGGACTGTTCCAGCTGCTACGGTCAGGCAAACGCCTCCGTTGCCATGCGGTGAGAACGGAGAGGTTGAGAAGGAGTTTCTTCCCAGAGGCCATTCGGACTGTAAACGCCTTTCTCACCAGGGACTAACTCTACTGAATGTTTTTCCTTCCATTATTTATTATGTAAAAGAATATGTGTGTTATGGTTGTGTTTATAGTTTGTTTGGTTGTTTGTCTTTTTGCACAAAAGTCCGCGGGCATTGCCACTTTCATTTCACTGCACATCTCGTATGTGTATGTGACAAATAAACTTGACTTGACTTGCTGTTCCATGCATTAAAGAATTTACATGTAACTTATATATAAGTAAGTTTTATTGGCCAAAGTATTCACATACAAGGAATTTGCCTTGGTGCTCCACCCACAAGTAACAACATGACCATTTTTAAGGATAAAGAAGAAATCTTTTAGGACCGAGATGAGAAAAACATTTTTCACACAGAGTGAAAGACTGGATAGACTCGGCTTGTACTCGCTAGAATTTAGGAGATTGAGGGGGATCTTATAGAAACTTACAAAATTCTTAAGGGGTTGGACAGACTAGATGCAAGAAGATTGTTCCCGGTGTTGGGGAAGTCCAGGACAAGGGGGTCACAGCTTAAGGATAGAGGGGAAGTCCTTTAGGACCGAGATGAGAAAAACATTTTTCACACAGAGAGTGGTGAATCTGTGGAATTCTCTGCCACAGAAGGTAGTTGAGGCCACAGTTCATTGGCTATATTTAAGAGGGAGTTAGATGTGGCCCTTGTGGCTAAAGGGATCAGGGGGTATGGAGAGAAGGCAGGTACAGGATACTGAGTTGGATGATCAGCCATGATCATATTGAATGGCTCGAAGGGCCGAATGGCCTACTCCTGCACCTATTTTCTATATGTTTCTATGACATACAGTGACAGTTACGAATGACTCAGAAAACACTAAACATTAATAATAATAAAACATTAATGATAAAACACCATTGATCAAGCATGTGAACCAACAAAATACCAGATCAAAGGGAGGCTACATATTTCTGGCTGTTGAGTAGAGCAACTACTCGTGGGATAAAAACTGTTTTTATGTCTGGCTGTGGCAGCTTTGACAGTCCGGAGTCGCCTTCCAGAGGGAAGTGATTCAAAGAGTTTGTGGCCAGGGTGAGAGGGGTCAGAGATGATCTTGCCCGCTCGCTTCCTGGCATACATAATGCGATAGAACTTTATTTATCCCAAGATATTGGTCTGCCAACAAGTCATAAAACACAAGATACATTAAATTAAAGTGACGAGCAAAGCATTGAAGATGTGCAAAGATTGGGTAGAGGGGGGGGGGTGGGAGGTGGAAGGGGAGTCAGTCTCAGTCTCCCCCACGACAGAACGGTGAGGGGTTGTCCGGTTTGATAGCCACAGGGAAGAAGGATCTCCTGTGGCGTTCTGTGCTGCATCTTGGTGGGAACCAGTCTGTTGCTGAAGGTGCTCCTCAGGTTGACCCAGTGTGTCGCGGAGCGAGGGGGGAGTGAGCTGTATTGTCCAGGATACCCGGCAGTTTGAGGAACATCCACACCTCCAAGACCAACCTCCAGTGAATCCAACTCCCAGGACGGAGCCAGCCTTCCCGATGAGTTTTGTTGATCCTGTTGCAATCCGCGGCCTTCGCCCTGCTGCCCCGGCTCACGGCAACGAAGAAGATGGCACTGGTACTGACCGATCGGTAGAACATCTGCAGCATCTCACTGCAGATGCTGAAGGAACGGAGTCTCCTCAGAAAATAGAACCTTGTACTCAGTGTTCCTGAACCAGGAATATATGCAATTTAAAAAATATTTTTTATGCAGATCTCTGCGTATATTCAATGTGTACATTCTGCATAATATACAGACATTCGTGCATATTTACATATATTTTTTAAATTTGTGTTTCTGTTTAGTTTAGTGCAGAAACAGGCCCTTCGGCCCACCGAGTCCGTACCATCCAGCAATCACCCCATACAATAGCACTAACCTACACACTAGGGACAATTTACAATCTTTACCGAAGCCAATTAACATCTTTGGAGTGCGGAAGGAAACCGGAGCACCCGGAGAAAACACACAAGGTCACAGGGAGAACGTACAAACTCCGTACAGACAGCACCCGAACCTGGGTCTAGTGCTGTAAGGCAACCACTCTCCGCTGCGCCACCGTGCTACCCCTTGTGTATAATTCATGCATAATATATGCCTTTTAAAATATATTTTATGCAAATATGCAGATAATTCATGTATATATTGTGCTTAATATATGCAATTTTGCACATAATTTATGCATATCTACATATCATTTATTATTTATGTTTCTGCGTGTTGTCTGTACCTGACCCAGAACAATGGGCCTTTATGGCCAGCTGCACTTAAAGCAACTTGGACTTTGTAAAAGGTGCCGAAAGCTGGCAACTCTTGCATTTAGTCTCAGTGGACTGAGTAGGTTAACCTATGATGAGCGTTTGTCGGCACTGGGCCTGTACTCGCTGAGGTTTAGGATGAAGGAAGACCTCATTGAAACATACAGAATAGTGAAAGTCCTGGATAGAGTGGATGTGGCAAGGTCATAGCCTTAGAATTGAAGGAAGGTCTTTTAGGAAGGAGATGAGGAAACATTTCTTTAGTCAGAGGGTGGTGAATCTGTGGAAGCCTGTGGAGGCCAAGCCAGTGGATATTTTTAAGGCGGAGATAGATTTTTGATTAGTACAGGTGTCAGAGGTTATGGGGAGAAGGCAATAGACAATAGATGCAGGAGTAGGCCATTCGGCCCTTCGAGCCAGCACCGCCATTCAATGTGATCATGGCTGATCATCCCTAATCAGTCTGAATAAGGGTTTCGGCCCGAAACGTCGCCTATTTCCTTCGCTCCATAGATGCTGCTGCACCCGCTGAGTTTCCCCAGCAATTTTGTGTACCTTCGATCTTCCAGCATCTGCAGTTCCTTTTTGAACATCCCTAATCAGTACCCCATTCCTGCCTTCTCCCCACATCCCCTGACTCTTTTATCTTTAAGAGCCCTATCTAGCTCTCTCTTGAAAGTATCCAGAGAACCGGCCTCCACCGCCCTCTGAGGCAGAGAATTCCACAGACTCACAACTCTCTGTGAGAAAAAGTGTTTCCTCGTCTCCGTTCTAAATGGCTTACCCCTTATTCATAAACTGTATGTGGCCCCTGGTTCTGGAGAATGGGATTGGGAGGGAGAGGTAGATTAGCCATGATTGAATGGCGGAGTAGACTTGATGGGCCAAATGGCCTTATTCTACTCCAATACCGTACGACTATTTCCGTACTTTGTTTAACTGGGATTGTGCTTATGAATATCAATCAATCAATATATATTACATGTCATTTGAACCTCAGTGAGGCTCAAACGAAACTCCGTTTCCACAGCCATACAAACAAAGCCAATTTCCTACAGACATACACACTATTTAATTCACACAAACATCCATCACTGAACCCACTGTGATGGAAGGCAAAGTCTTTTCTCTCCCCTGTTCTCCATTTCTCTCCCGATGTCGAAGCCCCAGGTGGGCGACGATAAGTCCCACGGCCATTTTAGGCCGTGCCGGGCGATTTACGGCCCCGCTCCCGGTCTAAATGTCACAATGTTGGAGCCCCCGGCGGGCGCTGGACTGTCCCACGGCCATGAAGCCGCGCCGGGCGATGTACGGCCCCGCTCCGGGTCGTTCCAACCCCGCGACACGGGCTGGAGAAGTCGCGTTGCGGGAGCTCCGGAAAGCGGTCTCTCCAACCGGACACGCGAGCTCCCGATGTCCCGACAGTCCACCGGACCTGCGGCTGCAGCTGGGGCCTCCGAGCTACGTGGTCGGGCCGCAGCAGCGAGTCACCACCGCTCCCCACGCTCCGATGCCGGTCAGCCCCACGATGGTAAGTCCGCAGCTCCGCAGGCTCCGCGACTGGAGTCCCCGGGTCATTCAGGCTGGAGGCCGCTCCACGGTGCTAGGCCCCAACGACAACGGAGACCCGACAAGGAAAAGGTCGGGTCTCCCGTACAGGGAAGAGATTTTAAAAAGTTTCCCCCTTCCCCCCCCCCCCGCCCCCCACATATACACAGTCAAAAACAATATTAAAACACACAAACAACTACATTTAACTAGACAAATGTATAGTGATAATGTACTGAAACCGTATGCAAACAATTTCATTGTACCTTGGTGTAGAACCATTGAACATTAACCACCGTTACCAAGGCAGGCTTTGCATTCCAATTTTATTGTGTGTTTCAATTCCCCAGCTACAGTGGGATTTGTAAATGGGTCAGCCCTGGCTCAGACTTTAGACACAGAATGCTGGAGTAACGCAGCGGGACGGGCAGCATCTCTGGAGAGAAGGAATGGGCGAGGTTTCGGGTCGAGACCCTTCTTCAGACTTTGCTGCCTTTAATACCTTGCACTAAACGTTATTCCCCTTTATCCTGTATCTGTACACTGTGGACGGCTCGATTGTAATCATGTATTGTCTTTCCGCTGACTGGTTAGCGGTAAAGCAACAAAAGTTTTTCACTGTACCTCGGTACACGTGACAATAATCTAAACTAAAAATTGAATGGCAGAGTACACTCGATGGGCCGAATGGCCTACTTCTGCTCCTATGTCTTATGAACTTATGAATTTGATTCTATGGATTGCGTCTGGTTTCCTTTATCAATGTTATTTTTTTTGCATTTATTTTATTCATTGTTCTTTATCTCTCCACATCACCGCCTATATCTCTCGTTTCCCTTATCCCCAACCAGTCTGAAGAAGGGTCTCGACCTGAAACGTCGCCCGTTTCTTCACTCCAGAGATGCTGTCTGCCTGTCCCAGCTGAGTTACTCCAGCATTTAGTAGGTGTCTCGTGCAGTTTACTAGTCGGGTTGTTGCCTTCCCTCCTGTATTGCTGGGATTCCTGTTGCCAGTGAACAGCTCTGGCCCGATCCACAGGAGCCAGCTTCTGATCCTGGCCGTGTAGACCCTTGCCGAGCGAGGAATTGTCCGGGTGTTCAGTGGCGACAGGGGGCCACGAGCCTCTCCCCCTCGGCAGACTCTGCGGGTGGTCAAAGACCTGCTTCCTTTGCCTGCGTCCGGAGTCCTGGAAAGGGCTCGTCTGTTCTCAATGGGCTTGCCCCCACCTACATTAAAAGTCTTCTCACCCACCACTCCACCTCCAGGTCCCTCAGATCGGCCGACTTGGGGTTGCTGAACATCCCGCGGTCTAGGCATAAGCTCAGGGGCGACCGTGCCTTTGCGGTTGCAGCTCCTAGACTGTGGAACAGCAGCATCCCCCTTCCCATCAGAACTGCCCCCTCCATCGACTCCTTTAAGTCTAGACTAAAAACCTATCTGTACTCCCAAACCTTTCCTGACGTCCTCTGATCGAGGGCTATATGTATATATGTATGTAGTTTGTTTGTTTATACTATTCCTATAACAAGTGTAAAGCACTTTAACCAACGAGAGTTGTTTTTTAAATGTGCTATAGAAATAAATGTGACGATGTTCTCATGTAGCCTGGGTCTCAGGGTAAGGAGGGCCATGCTGACCCGATGTACAGCACTGGCTCTCCAAGATCATGCAGGGTCATCCTGACTACACACACACACACACACTTGATTACATATATACACTCATATATACACACAGGCATACACTCGTGTATATATATATATGTATACAAACACACATTCGTGTATATATATATATACATACTCACATACATTCACTCGTATACATATATACACTCATATATACACACACGCATACACTCTTGTATATATATATATACTCATACATTCACTCGTATACATATATACTCATATATACACACACGCATACATTCGTGTATATATATATATGTATACAAACACACACATGTATATATATACATACTCACATACATTCACTCGTATACATATACACACACGCATACACACGTATATATATATATGTATACAAACACACACTCGTGTGTATATATATATATATATACTCACATACATTCACTCGTATACATATATACACACTCATATATACACACGCATACACTCGTATATATATATGTATACAAACACACTCGTGTATATATATATATATATACATACTCGCATACATTCACTCGTATACATATATACACACTCATATATACACACACGCATACACTCGTATATATATATGTATACAAACACACACTCGTGTATATATATATATATATACACTCACATACATTCACTCGTATACATATATACACACGCATACACTCATATATATATATGTATACAAACACACACTTGTGTATATATATAAATATATATATATACATAGTCACATACATTCACTCGTATATATATACACACAATCATATATACACACATACAGTATGGTGCAACACAACTTCAGAATTAAACCGATTTACGGACTGGCTGATGAGTGAGGTGAGAAATGAAGCAGGTAGATCAACACTTTTTTTTCCTTTTTTTCGTTTTTGTCTTTTTATTTTTTTTAAAGTTTTTACTTACTCACTCTTTGATTACACTCATTTGGTAGTTTAGGGGTTTTATTCTTACACATTCACTTTCTCTTTCACTTTCTTTCTCTCTTTTTCTATTTCATCTTTGTTAAAATTAAAATGGAAGCTGTACAATAAATGTATTATGTCATATGCCGCGGTTTATACTTTTGTACACTGCTTCTAATAAAAATATTTAAAAAAAATAATATATATATATATACGCATACAATCGTATTTATATATATATATATGTATACACACACACTTGTACGTATATACATACTCACACACAACCATTAGTATATATATATATATATATATATATATACACACACACACACATATATACTCGTATACATATACACACACTCATATACACACACACACATACACTCGTATACATAAACAAATGGGTCGACTGGGCTTGTATTCACTGGAATTTGGAAGGATGAGAGAGGATCTTATAGGAACATATAAAATTCTTAAGGGATTGGACAGGCTAGATGTAGGAAAACTGTTCCCGATGTTGGGGAAGTCCAGAACCAGGGGTCACACACAGTTTAAAGATTAGGGGTCGGCCATTTAGGACTGAGATGAGGAAAAGCTTTTTCAACCAGAGAGTTGTGAATCTGTGGAATTCTCTGCCACAGAAGGCAGCGGAGGCCAATTCACTGGATGCTTTCAAGAGAGCGTTGGAAAGAGCTCTTAGGGCTAACGGAATCAAGGGATATGGGGAGAAAGCAGGAACGGGGTACTGATTCTGGATGATCAGCCATGATCATGTTGAATGGCGAGTGCTGACACGAAGGGCCGAATGGCCTACTCCTGCACCTATTTTCTATAAACTTGTATACATATATATACACACACACACACACACTAATATATACACATACACTTAGTCCCTTTCTGCATAGATGCTTTCTGACCCGCTGGGTTACTCCAGCTTTCTGTGTCGATCTTTGTTGTGACCAATTATCCAAATCAAGTTGACCCAGCTGTTTAGCACCATGGTCTTCATTCACGGGGTAAGAATGAACTGCAGATGCTGGTTTAAATCGAAGGTAGACACAAAATGCTGGAGTAACTCAGCGGGTGAGGCAGCGTCTCTGGAGAGAAGTAATGTATGCTAGACCTGTGTATTTCCACCACTTCCCCCCTCCCCTCCTGAATTGATCATAATTAGTTTAGTTTAGAGTTTTATTTAGTTTAGAGATGCAACTAAATTTAAAGTAGCTCTTTCTTCCCAATAACCCTTTCTGGCTTAAGCGCTCCCTTCACCACCTCCACTTTAAATTCCATTTGGAATATTTTGGAGGACCAAGAAACCAAGAACCAATGGGCCGAGATCGGGTCGAGATCGTTTCGGATCTGAAGAAGGGTCTCGGCCCGAAATGTCGCCCATTCCTTCTCTCCAGAGCTGCTGCCTCACCCGCTGAGTTACGTCAGAATTTTGTGTCGACCCTTATTCACGGGCAACGGATCGATGAACGGAGAGGGAGAGCTTGTTTGTAGAGGACAGAGGGAAGCTGCCGACGGCTCAGGGCGACCACGACCTCCGAAGCAACGGTTTTCTAGGCAAGGGAGGGGAGAACGTCTCATCCAACGTTGGCGGTGGGGAGTCCGCAGGCTGTCAGTGTCTGGCAACGGCCGATTTCAAATCCCGACCCTGCCCCTCCACGAACCTGTTCTGGAAGACAAGGAAAATGCGACGGTTAGCCCGCGTGGCGGAGTGATGTGGGCGCAGGAAATCGCCTGTGCTTCGTTTCGTCCGCCTCTTTATGTCACCTGCCTGCAACTGGTCCGAAACGCCGCAGCGAGACTCCTGACGGGCACCCG
Organism: Amblyraja radiata; assembly: GCF_010909765.2. NCBI lineage: Eukaryota > Metazoa > Chordata > Chondrichthyes > Rajiformes > Rajidae > Amblyraja > Amblyraja radiata. The sequence goes on along the minus strand of NC_046000.1, from coordinate 8,426,216 downwards.
AAAAAGGGACCACATCACCCCGATCCTGGCCTCTCTCCACTGGGTCCCTGTGCAGTTCCGAATAAATGTCAAGATTATCCTTTATGTCTACAAAGCCCTCAATGGGCTTGCCCCCACCTACATCAAAAGTCTGCTTGCCCACCACACCACCTCCAGGTCCCTCAGATCGGCCGACTTGGGGTTGCCGAACATCTAGGCATAAGCTTAGGGGCGACCGTGCCTTTGCGGTTGCAGCTCCTAGACTGTGGAACAGCATCCCCCTTCCCATCAGAAATGCCCCCTCCATCGACTCCTTTAAGTCGAGACTAAATATCCATCTCTACTCCCAAGCCTTTCTTGACGTCCTCTGAGTGAGGACTATATGTATGTAGTGATGTTTGTATTTAATCTATGAACCACTGTTGTTTGTTTATACTATTCTTATACCAATGTAAAGCACTTTGGCCAACGAGAGTTGTTTTTTAAATGTGCTATAGAAATAAAAGTGACTTGGCTTGACTCTTACCAGCATCCCCTCCAGCTCTTCTATATCGTTCTTGTCCTGGAGTACCCTGGAAAACAGAGCCAGGGAGAGCGGGAGGTTGAGTTAGTTTCCAGAAGAGGACTCTCTCCCCCCCTCCCCCCCATCTTCACTCTTAAGGTTGAGCTGCTGCCTCACAGAGCCAGAGATAAAATTGTAACTTGTCCCCAGTCGACAAAAATGCTGGAGAAACTCAGCGGGTGCGGCAGCATCTATGGAGCGAAGGAAATAGGCAAAGTTTCGGGCCGAGACCCTTCTTCAGAAACATTCAGTCTGAAGAAGGGTTTCGGCCCGAAACGTTGCCTATTTCCTTCGCCCCATAGATGCTGCCTCAACCGCTGAGTTTCTCCAGCACTTTTGTCTACCTTCGATTTTCCAGCATCTGCAGTTCCTTCTTAAACATTTAAAATAGGTGCAGGAGGAGGCCGTTCGGCCCTTCGCTCCAGCAACGCCATTCATTGCGATCATGGCTGATCGTCCCATATCAATATCCCGTGCCTGCCTTCTCCCCATATCCCTTGACTCCACTAGCCCTTAGAGCTCTAACTCTCTCTTAAATCCATCCAGCGATTTGGCCTCTACTGCCCTCCTCATGAATATCAAGCACCGCTGCCTGATGGATATTAAGCCCCGCCCCTGATGGCTATTAAGCGCCGCCCCCTCCATGAACAGCAAGCGCCGCCCCCTGATGAATATTAAGCGCCGCCCCCATCATGCACATTAAGTGCCGCCCCCTGTGTGCAGAGAATGTACAGAGAGTGTAATATGTTAACATAATTTTTGTACCAATGCATTGTACTCACTTCTAATAAATAAAAAATTAAAAAAAAATTTAAAGTGCCGCCCCCTGATGGATATTAAGCACCCTGATGAATATTAAGCACCCTGATGCATATTAAGCACCCTGATGGATATTAAGCACCCTGATGGATATTAAGCACCCTGATGGATATTAAGCACCCTGATGCATATTAAGCACCCTGATGCATATTAAGCACCCTGATGGATATTAAGCGCCCTGATGTATATTAAGCGCCCTGATGCATATTAAGCACCCTGATGGATATTAAGCGCCCTGATGTATATTAAGCGCCCTGATGCATATTAAGCACCCTGATGAATATTAAGCGCCCTGATGCATATTAAGCACCCTGATGGATATTAAGCACCCTGATGCATATTAAGCGCCCTGATGGATATTAAGCGCCCTGATGGATATTAAGCGCCCTGATGGATATTAAGCGCCCTGATGGATATTAAGCGCCCTGATGGATATTAAGCGCCCTGATGCATATTAAGCACCCTGATGGATATTAAGCACCCTGATGGATATTAAGCGCCCTGATGGATATTAAGCGCCCTGATGCATATTAAGCACCCTGATGGATATTAAGCACCCTGATGCATATTAAGCGCCCTGATGGATATTAAGCGCCCTGATGGATATTAAGCGCCCTGATGGATATTAAGCGCCCTGATGCATATTAAGCGCCCTGATGAATACTAAGCGGCGCCCCCTCTATGAACATTAAGCGCCGCCCCTGATTGATAAGCTCCGCCCATCATGCATATTAAGCTCCGCCCCTGACGAATATTAAGCTCCGCCCCATCATGAATATTAAGCTCCGCCCCATCATGAATATTAAGCCCCGCCCCCTCATGAATATTACGCCCCGCCCCCACCTCTCCAGGCCGCCATTAAGGAGCCGCACGTTGCGGGTCAGCGCCCGGGCCACTCCACTCAGCTGCCGCAGCGCCGCCGCCAGCACAGCCGCCTCCGTGCGACCGCCGGGCAGGTGGGTGAGGAGGCCGCTGGGGACGGGCTGGGCCTCTCCGTCTCCGTCTCCGTCATCGCTCCCGTTGCCGCCGCCGCCGCCCGTCGAATCTCCCGCCGCCGCCGCCATTGACCGAGCACGTGACACGCGCCTCTGACGCCACCGCGTCCGTGCGTGCTGACGTCGGCCCGCAAGGGCTCATGGGAGTTGTAGTCTTCATCCCCCCCCTAGTTCCCTCTCTGTTGTTGCTGCTGTAGGTGTTGTAGATGCTGATGCACCTGCTGAGTCTCTCCAGCATTTTTGTCTACCATCGATTTTCCAGCATCTGCAGTTCCTTCTTAAACCCAGTTCCCTCTCTCTCTCTCTACAAGAGACGTTCATTTCAAGATTCAAGAGAGTTTATATTAAGGACGACATTATATTTGGACGACATTAAATTATATTTGGGACGACAGATGGCACAATGGGCTAAGTGTTCGGTTGGCAACCGGAAGGTAGCCGGTTCGAATCCCGCTTGGAGTGCATACTGTCGTCGTGTCCTTGGGCAAGACACTTCACCCACCTTTGCCTGTGTGTGAATGTGTGTGAATGTGTGTGAGTGATTGGTGGTGGTCGGAGGGGCCGTAGGCGCAGATTGGCAGCCACGCTTCCGTCAGTCTGCCCCAGGGCAGCTGTGGCTACAGAAGTAGCTTACCACCACCGAGTGTGACTGAGGAGTGAATGAATAATGCGATGTAAAGCGCCTTGAGTATTAGAAAGGCGCTATATAAATCCCATCCATTATTATTATTATTATTATTATTTATTGTCATGTGTCCCCCAGATAGGACAATGAAATTCTTGCTTTGCTTCAGCACAACAGAACATAGAAGGCATAAATACAGAACAGATCAGTGTGTCCATATACCATTGTATAAATATATACATACACACATGAATAAATAAACTGATAAAGTGCAAATAAACAGATAATGGGCTATTTATGTTCAGAGTTTTGTCCGAGCCGGGTTTAATAGCCTGATGGCTGTGGGGAAGTAGCTATTCCTGAACCTGGTTGTTGCAGTCTTCAGGCTCCTGTACATAGAAACATAGACAATAGGTGTAGGAGTAGGCCATTCGGCCCTTCGAGCCTGCACCGCCATTCAATATGATCATGGCTGATCATCCAACTCAGTATCCCATCCCTGCCTTCTCTCCATGCCCCCTGATCCCTTTAGCCACAAGGGCCACATCTAACTCCCTCTTAAATATAGCCAATGAACTGTGGCCTCAACTACCTTCTGTGGCAGAGAGTTCCAGAGATTCACCACTCTCTCTGTGTGAAAAATGTTTTTCTCATCTCGGTCCTAAAGGATTTCCCCCTTATCCTTAAACTGTGACCCCTTGTCCTGGACTTCCCCAACATCGGGAACAATCTTCCTGCATCTAGCCTGTCCAACCCCTTAAGAATTTTGTAAGTCCCCCCTCAATCTTCTAAATTCTAGTGAGTACAAGCCGAGTCTATCCAGTCTTTCTTCATATGAAAGTCCTGACATCCCAGGAATCAGTCTGGTGAAACTTCTCTGTACTCCCTCTATGGCAAGAATGTCTTTCCTCAGATTTGGAGACCAAAACTGTACGCAATACTCCAGGTGTGGTCTCACCAATACCCTTCTACCTGAAGGTAGCTGGGAGATGAGTGTGTGGCCAGGATGGTGTGGGTCCTTGATGATACTGCCATTTGTCACATGTACCATTTGGTGCAGTGATATGTGTGATCGCCAGACAGCCGTACGAGTAATAAAGAGCACAGAACACGATAGTCTTTAACACAGACATCCCCACACAGCGGGATCAAAGTTTCCCACTGTGAGGGAAGGCTCCAAAATTCAGCCATCCTCCTCCGTTGTTCACCCGTGGTCAGGGGGCTCCCGGACCCCCCGCCGTTGCCGCTACGGGTGGCCCGATGTTCAGTCCCGCTCGCCGGGGTGATGGAAGTCCGACGTCGGGACTGGAGGACATCCTCCGCGGCTTGGACATCCGAATCGGCCGCCGCCTACCGGAGTCCGCGGCTCCCGAAGTCCACAGGGCGCGCTGGGTGGAGCTTCAACGCTGGCGGCCCTCAGCCCCAGGACCCTGCGATGTTGGTCAGCGCCGCCCGCGCTGGAAGCTCTACAAACCACAGCTCCGCGATGTTGAAGCAGCAGGCCCAACACTCCGGAGCTTGAAACGGCGATCCCAGGCAAGGCATCGCCCCGCACCGCGGTGAATCCAGCGCTGCGCCGCCGCCGCTGCTGAAGCTCTGGTCCGGCAGGAAAAGGCCGCTCCAATCCAGCGAGGAGGGGGGGTCAAGGACGCGACTCGGAGAATAATCGCATCCTCGCCAGGAAGTGACTGGGAAACGGTTTCCCCCTTACCCTACCCCCCTCCCCCACATAGAAAAACAAAAGAAACATACTTTTAAAACTAACTAAAAATAAAACAAAAGATAGGAAAACAAACAGACTTCAGTGCGGCGCCTCTAGTGGCTCTATACGCCTTTCAGCATCTTTCAAGAACTTGTAAGCACCTCCGCAAAGACCGCTCCCTCCGCAACTCCCTCGTCAATTCTTCCCTTCCCTCCCGCACCACCCCCTCCCCGGGCACTTTCCGTTGCAACCGCAAGAAATGCAACACCTGTCCCTTCACCTCCCCCCTCGACTCCATTCAAGGACCCAAGCAGTCGTTCCAGGTGCGACAAAGGTTCACCTGTATCTCCTCCAACCTCATCTACTGCATCCGCTGCTCTAGATGTCAGCTGATTTACATCGGGGAGACCAAGCGTAGGTTGGGCGATCGTTTCGCCGAACACCTCTGCTCAGTCCGCAATAACCTACCTGAACTCCCGGTGGCTCAGCACTTCAACTCCCCCTCCCATTCCCAATCCAACCTCTCTGTCCTGGGTTTCCTCCATTGCCAGAGTGAGCAACAGCGGAAATTGGAGGAACAGCACCTCATATTCCGTCTGGGGACCTTGCGTCCGTATGGCATTAACATTGAATTCTCCCAATTTGGCTAGCCCTTGCTGTCTCCTCCCCTTCCTTAACCCTCTAGCTGTCTCCTCCCACCCTCCCATCCGCCCGCCCTCGGGCTCCTCCTCCTCCTCCCCTTTTCCTTCTTTCTCCCCCCCCCACCCCCCATCAGTCTGAAGAAGGGTTTTGGCCCGAAACGTCGCCTATTTCCTTCGCTCCATAGATGCTGCTGCACCCGCTGAGTTTCCCCAGCAATTGTGTGTTCTTTCAAGCATAACCTTGTTTCCCCATCTCAATCACAACTTCATACACACACACACACACAAAGTTTTGGGCATCATAAGGTCACTTATGTTTAACAAACAGTTAAGACAGGTAGGTACACAAAATTGCTGGGGAAACTCAGCGGGTGCAGCAGCATCTATGGAGCGAAGGAAATAGGCAACGTTTCGGGCCGAAACCCTTCTTCAACTGCCCGAAACGTTGCCTATTTCCTTCGCTCGATAGATGCTGCTGCACCCGCTGAGTTTCTCCAGCACTTTTGTGTACCTTCGATTTTCCAGCATCTGCAGTTCCTTCTTAAACAGTTAAGACAGGTACATGGATAGGACAAGTTTGGAGGGAAATAGGCCGGGCAGGTGAGACTAGCGTAGCTGGGACATGTTGGCCGGTGTGGACGTTGGGCCGAAGGGCACAATAGACAATAGGTGCAGGAGGAGGCCATTCGTCCTTCCGAGCCAGCACCGCCATTCAATGTGATCATGGCTGATCATCCCCAATCAGTACCCCGTTCCAGCCTTCTCTCCCCATATACCCTGACTCCACTATCTTTAAGAGCCCTATCTAGCTCTCTCTTGAAAGTATCCAGAGAACCGGCCTCCACCGCCATCTGAGGCAGAGAATTCCACAGACTCACAACTCTGTGTGAAAAAGTGTTTCCTCGTCTCTGCTCCCTTTATTTTTAAACTGTGGCCCCTGGTTCTGGACTCCCCCAACATCGGGAACATGTTTCCTGCCTCTAGTGTGTCCAAACCCTTAACAATCTTGAATGTTTCAATAAAATATCCTCTCATCCTTCTAAACTCCAGAATGTATCCCCTGTTTCCACACTGTATCATTCTATGACTCAAAGTGATAGGAGCAGAATTAGGCCATTTGGCCCGTTGGGTCTGCAACGCCATTCAATCAGCCGTGATCACATTAAATGGCGGTGCTGGCTCGAAGGGCCGAATGGCCTCTACTCCTGCACCTATTGTCTGATCTATCTCTCCCTCCTAACCCCATTTTTCCTGCCTTCTCCCCGTAACCCTTGACACCCGTTCTAATCTAGAATTTGCCTATCTCTGCCTTAAAAATATCCACAGCCAATTGTCTGTGCTAATGAGTTCCACAGATTCACCACCCTCTGACTAAAGAAGTTCCTCCTCATCTCCTTTCTAAAAGAGCGCCCTTTAATTCTGAGACTGTGACCTCTTGTCCTAGACTCTCCCACCAGTGGAAACATCCTCTCCACATCCACTCTATCCAGGTCTTTCATTATTCTGTAAGTTTCAATGAGGTCCCCCAACCATAACTTCTTCCCGAACACCTCCGCTCGGTCCGCATTAACCAACCTGACCTCCCGGTGGCTCAGCACTTCAAACTCCCCCTCCCATTCCGAATCCGACCTCCTCCATGGCCAGAGTGAGCATCACCGGAAATTGGAGGAGCAGCACCTCATATTCCGCTTGGGCAGTCTGCACCCTAGCGGCATAAACATTGAATTCATCAATTTCCGGTAGCCCTTGCTGTCTCCTCCCCTTCTGTGCTCTCCCTCAGCCCTCGGGCTCCTCCTCTTCCTTTCTCCTTTCTCCTTTCTTCTCCCCCCCACATCAGTCTGAAGAAGAAGTTTCGACCCGAAACGTTGCCTATTTCCTTCGCTCCATAGATGCTGCTGCACCCGCTGAGTTTCTCCAGCACTTTTGTCGACCAGAACTTTTTCCCACTCACTTTCTCCAAACAGGCAGGTTGCATCACTTTATCATCGGGAGCCTGGGAGCTCCAAACCGGCGCGGCCTTGTCGGCTTCGGCAGCCGCGGGCTCCAACCAGGAAGCGGCCGTTCCAGGTGGCCCAGCCACCGAAAGGACTCTCCCGACGCCGGGGCAAGACCATCCGGTGAGAACGGCCAGGGACATCGGGCCTCCGTAGAGGCAATTGCGGTGGCCTCAATAGGCCTGACTTTGGGGTGATCATGGGGTGGGGACTGGACATTGTGCCTTCCTCCACAGTGCTACCCACTGTGGGGGGATGATTTTTTTGTCTAATTGTAGTCCTGTAGGTCTGTGTCCAAGATGGCTGCCGTGAAGGGAGAGTGGACGCTGGCGCGCTTTGGCTGCCGCTGCTCTCTCTTCACACTGTGTTTTTGATTTTCTGTTTTTAGGATTGAATTCTGTTTTTAATTTGTGTCTCTGTGATGTCTTTATTACTTGTTATATTCCGATTATATGTTATTCCGATTACTATGTAAGGTGTCCTTGAGATGTCTGAAAGGCGCCCATTAAATAAAATTTATTATTATTATTATCACAGATAGGACTTAAAACTGATACAATAACTCCCCTGTGGGAAAAAAGGTGCACTCAGTATCTTCCCATTTGCTAGACCTGTTATACTGGAGTTTGATTTGATTGTGTTTATGTATAGTATTATCCGATCTGTTTGGATAGCGTGCAAAACGATATCTAGGTATGCGTGACGATACTAAACCTAAATAAACAGTTAAACAGTGCCAGTTAATTTTCGTGATAAAGGGTACAGCATGAAAACAGGCCCTTCAGCCCACCATCGATCACTCGTTCACGCTAGTTCTATGTTATCCCACTTCCTCACCCACCCCCTGCACACTAGGGACTATTTTACAAGAGGGCCAATTAACCTACAAACCTGCACGTCTTCGGGATGTGGGAGGAAGCCGGAGCACCCGGAGTAAACCCACGCAGGTCACGGGGGAGAACGTACAAACTCCGTACAGACAGCACCCGTGGTCAGGATCGAACCCGGGTCTCTGGCGCTGTGAGGCAGCGACTACCGCCCTCACCGCCTTCCGCAAGGGACGGCACGGTGGAGCAGCGGTTAGAGCTGCTGCCTCACAGCGCCAGAGACCCGGGTTCGATCCTGACTACCGGTGCTGTCTGTACGGAGTTTGTACGTTCTCCCCCTGTGACCCGCGTGGGTTTTCTCAGGTTTAGCTCCCACACCCCAAAGACCAACAGGTTTGTAGGTTAATTGGCTTCGGTAAAATTGTAAAGTGTCCCTAGGATAGTGCTGGTGGACAGGGTGATCGTAGCTCGGCACGGATTCGATGGGCCAAAGGTCCTGTTTCATAGAAACATAGAAAATAGGTGCAGGAGTAGGCCATTCGGCCCTTCGAGCCTGCACCGCCATTCAATATGATCATGGCTGATCATCCAACTCAGTATCCTGTACCTGCCTTCTCTCCATACCCCCTGATCCCTTTAGCCACAAGGGCCACATCTAATTCCCTCCTAAATATAGCCAATGAACTGTGGCCTCAACTACTTTCTGTGGCAAAGAATTGCACAGATTCACCACTCTCTGTGTTAAAAATAAAATTCTCATCTCGGTCCTAAAAGACTTCCCTCTTATCCTTAAACTGTGACCCCTTGTCCTGGACTTCCCCAACATCGGGAACAATCTTCCTGCATCTAGCCTGTCCAACCCCTTAAGAATTCTGTAAGTTTCTATAAGATCCCCCCTCAATCTTGTAAATTCTAGCGAGTACAAGTCGAGTCTATCCAGTCTTTCTTCATATGAAAGTCCTGCCATCCCAGGAATCAGTCTGGTGAACCTTCTCTGTACTCCCTCTATGCTTTGAGGGATATGGGCCAATTTCAAGGCAAGTGGGACCAGTCCAGAATGTCACTTGGTTAGCATGGACAAGGTGGGCCGAAGGGCCTGGTTCTGCGCTGAATAGTTGTTATAAGGTCACGTGATAGGGGCAGAATTAGGCCATTCGGCCCATCAAGTCTACCATTCAATCATGGCTGATCTATCTCTGCCTCCTAACCCCCTTCTCCCCATAACCCCTGGCACCAACAGTGAGTTCATTGCCATCTCCTCCCTGCTACCACCCACAAGGGTGTGATCTCTTGCTTTATACATTAACCTTTTATATGGCACCTTATCTTTTGGGAACCAGCAATACGTGGTGATTAACCTTTGTTCACTCAGCTCGTTATATCCGCAAAGAACCCACAAATAGCTGACAAATATTTCCTTTCATAACTATCATGAACCTTTGCCCAGAGTAGGGGAAATCGAGAACCAGAAGATATAGGTTTAAGGTGAGGGGGGGAAAAGATTTCATAGGACTCGGGGGTATGAACTATAGAGAGGGGTTGAAACATAGACAATAGGTGCAGGAGTAGGCCATTCGGCCCTTCAAGCCTGCACCGCCATTCAATATGATCATGGCTGATCATCCAACTCAGTATCCCATCCCTGCCTTCTCTCCATACCCCCTGATCCCTTTAGCCACAAGGGCCACATCTAACTCCCTCTTAAATATAGCCAATGAACTGTGGCCTCAACTACCTTCTGTGGCAGAGAATTCCACAGATTCACCACTCTCTGTGTGAAAAATGTTTTCCTCATCTCAGTCCTAAAAGATTTCCCCCTTATCCTTAAACATAGAAACATAGAAATTAGGTGCAGGGGTAGGCCATTCGTCCCTTCGAGCCTGCACCGCCATTCAATATGATCATGGCTGATCATCCAACTCAGTATCCCGTACCTGCCTTCTCTCCATACCCTCTGATCCCCTTAGCCACAAGGGCCACATCTAACTCCCTCTTAAATATAGCCAATGAACTGGCCTCGACTACCCTCTGTGGCAGAGAGTTCCAGAGATTCACCACTCTCTGTGTGAAAAAAGTTCTTCTCATCTCGGTTTTAAAGGATTTCCCCCTTATCCTTAAGCTGTGACCCCTTGTCCTGGACTTCCCCAATATCGGGAGCAATCTTCCTGCATCTAGCCTGTCCAACCCCTTAAGAATTTTGTAAGTTTCTATAAGATCTTCTAAATTCCAGCGGGTACAAGCCGAGTCTGAGCAGGCTGGGACTCTATTCCTTGGAGCGCAGGAGGATGAGGGGTGATCTTATAGAGGTGTACAAAATCATGAGGGGAATAGATCGGGTAGACGCACAGAGTCTCTTGCCCAGAGTAGGGGAATCGAGGACCAGAGGACATAGGTTTAAGGTGAAGGGGGGGGAAAAGATTTAATAGGAATCTGAGGGGTAGCTTTTTCACACAAAGGGTGGTGGGTGTATGGAACGAGCTGCCAGAGGAGGTAGTTGAGGCTGGGACTATCCCAATGTTTAAGAAACATTTGGACAGGTACATGGATAGGACAGGTGTAGAGGGATATGGGCCAAATGTAGGCTGGTGGGACTAGTATAGATGGAGCATCTTGGTCAGTGTGAGCGGAAGGGCTGTTTCCGTGCTGTATGGCTCTGTGATTCGAAATACACGTTGATTCCGCTTATATAAAGTAAACGCTCATTTTAACGGACCTATTTATAACGGATTTCGAAAGCCTACCGACTTTCATCGCCAGACCGGACCTTCTGCTGCCAACACCAGCCGTTAGGGTAGCGCAGCGGTAGAGTTGTTGCATCACAGCGCCAGAGACCCGGGTTCGATCCTGACTACGGCTGCCGTCTGTATGGAGTTTGCACGTTCTCCCCGTGACCTGCGTGGGCTTTCCCCGGGAGATTCGGTTTCCTCCCACACTCCAAGAACATGCAGGTTAATTGTAAATTGCCCCTCGTGTGTGTGTGTGTGTGCAAGTAAGTTTATTGGCCAAGTATTCACATACAAGGAATTTGCCTTGGTGCTCTGCCCACAAGTAACAACATGACATACAGTGACAGTTACGAATGACTCAGAAAACACTAAACATTAATAATAATAAAACGTGTGTGTGTGTAGGATAGTGTTGGTGTGCGGGGATCGCTGGTCAGTGGGGGAGGGGAAGAAGGGTCATTGGTTGTAATGGGAGAGGAGGAAAGGGACAGGGGAGGAGGAGAGATGGGAGGGAGGGGAAGGGGGGGATAGTGGGTCGGAAGGAGGGAGGTGAAGAGACGAGGGGAGGGAGGGAGTGGAAGCCATGATCCAACTCACCTGATCGAAAGATAGAAACATAAAAAATAGGTGCGGGATGGCGGGACTGTCATATTCTGAGAGAATGGAGCGGCTGGGCTTGTATACTCTGGAATTTAGAAGGATGAGAGGATATCTTATTGAAACATATAAGATTATTAAGGGTTTGGACACGCTGGACGCAGGAAACATGTCCCCGATGTTGGGGGAGTCCAGAACCAGGGGCCACAGTTTAAGAATAAGGGGTAAGCCATTTAGAACGGAGACGAGGAAACACTTTTTCTCACAGAGAGTTGTGAGTCTGTGGAATTCTCTGCCTCAGAGGGTGGTGGAGGCCGTTTCTCTGGATACTTTCAAGAGGGCTAGATAACGGAGTCAGGGGATATGGGGAGAAGGCAGGAACGGGGTACTGATTGGGGATGATCAGCCATGATCACATTGAATGGCGGTGCTGGCTCAAAGGGCCGAATGGCCTCTACTCCTGCACCTATTGTCTATTGTCTATTGTCTATCCTTCCACAGAAATGGTGCCCAAAATTGCTCACAATATTCCAAATGCGTCCATCCGTTTTTGTATACAAGCCCTCTTGAAATAAATGCTAACATTGAGTTTGCTTTCTTCACTACTGATTCGACCTGCAGATGAACTTTTTGGGAATCCTGCACCAACACATGTTGGCCGGTGTGGGCAAGTTGGTCCGAAGGGGCTGTTTCCAAGCTGTCTGACTATGGTTCAGCGGGTCAGGCAGCATCTCTGGAGAATATGAACAGGTAACGTTTCGGGTCAAAACACTTCCTCCAAAATGTCACCTATTCCTTTTCTCCGGAGATGCTGCTTGACCCGATGAGTTACTCCAGCATTTTGTGTCCAACTTCGATTTAAACCAGCATCTGCAGTTCCTTTCTAAATGTGAGGTTATCCACTTTGGTGGTAAAAACAGGAAACTAGACTATTACCGGAATGGTGGCCGATTAGGAAAAGGGGAGATGCAACGAGATCTGGGTGTCATGGTACACCAGTTATTGAAAGTAGACATGCAGGTGTAGCAGGCAGTGAAGAAAGCGAATGGTATGTTAGCATTCATAGCAAAAGGATTTGAGTATAGGAGCAGGGAGGTTCTACTGCAGTTGTACAGGGTCTTGGTGAGACCACACCTGTATTTCTAAACTAAACTAAATTAAACTAAGCTTACAGTGCACGGCAGAGTTGCTGCCTCACGGCACCAGAGACCCGGGATCCATCCTGTCTGCCAGTGCCGTCTGTACGGAGTTTGCACGTTTTCTCTGTGATCAGTGGGTGTTTTCGAGATTCAAGATTCAAGGGAGCTTTGCTTCAGCACAACAGAACATAGTAGGCATTGACTACAAAACAGATCAGTATGTCCATATACCATTATATACGTATATACACACTTACCTAACCTAACCTCATTGAGATAGCAAAAGCATTTGAGTATAGGAGCAGGGAGGTTCTACTGCAGTTGTACAGGGTCTTGGTGAGACCACACCTGGAGTATTGCGTACAGTTTTGGTCTCCTAATCTGAGGAAGGACATTCTTACCATAGAGGGAGTACAGAGAAGGTTCACCAGACTGATTCCTGGGATGTCAGGACTTTCATATGAAGAAAGACTGGATAGACTCGGCTTGTACTCGCTAGAATTTAGAAGATTGAGGGGGGATCTTATAGAAACTTACAAAATTCTTAAGGGGTTGGACAGGCTAGATGCAGGAAGATTGTTCCCGATGTTGGGGAAGTCCAGAACAAAGGGTCACAGTTTAAGGATAAGGGGGAAATCTTTTAGGACCGAGATGAGAAAAACATTTTTCACACAGAAAGTGGTGAATCTCTGGAATTCTCTGCCACAGAATGTAGTTGAGGCCACAGTTCGTTGGCTATATTTAAGAGGGAGTTAGATGTGGCCCTTGTGGCTAAAGGGATCAGGGGGCATGGAGAGAAAGCAGGTACAGAAGTCTGAAGAAGGGTTTCGGCCCGAAACGTCGCCTATTTCCTTCGCTCCATAGATGCTGCTGCACCCGCTGAGTTTCCCCAGCAATTTTGTGTACCTTCGATATTCCAGCACCTGCAGTTCCCTTTTGAATACAGGATACTGAGTTGGATGATCAGCCATGATCATATTGAATGGCGGTGCTGGCTCGAAGGGCCGAATGGCCTACTCCTGCACCTATTGTCTATGTTTCTAACTCCAGCACAGCGGTGGAGTTGCTGCCTTACAGCGCCAGAGTCCCGGGTTCGATCCTTCCGTCTGGTGCTGCCGGTAGAGTTTGTACGCTCTCCATGTGACCGCGTGGGTTTTCTCCGGGTGCTCCGGTTTTGTCCCACACTCCAAAGACGTACAAACACGCGACTAAAAAAACAAACTGAAAGCTGGAGGTGTATAAAATCATGAGAGGAATAAATCGGGTAGATGCACAGAATGTACGGCGTTGTAGGTTAATTGGCTTCGGTAAAATTGTAACCTAGAGTGTGAACGATAACTGCTGGTGCATGGTGTGATTGCTGGTCGGCATGGACTCAGTGGGCCGAAGGGCCTGTTTTTGCACTGTATCTCTCGTCTAAAAAAATCTAAAGTCTGTTCTCTGTACGACTTTATATAGAAAATAGGTGCAGGAGGAGGCCATTAGGCCCTTCGAACCAGCACCGCCATTCATTGTGATCATGGCTGATCGTCCCCAATCAATAACCCGTGCCTGCCTTCTCCCCATATCCCTTGACTCCACTAGCCCCTAGAGCTCTATCTAACTCTCTCTTAAATCCATCCAGTGACTTGGCCTCCACTGCCCTCTGTGGCAGGGAATTCCATAAATTCACAACTCTCTGGGTGAAAGTTTATTCTCACCTCAGTCTTAAATGACCTCCCCTTTATTCTAAGACTGTGTGTGGCCCCTGGTTCTGGACTCGCCCAACATTGGGAACATTTTCCTGCATCTAGCCTGTCCAGTCCTTTTATAATTTTATGTTTCTATATATTTTGTTCAGATGTATGGACAGGAAGGGTTTTGAGGGATATGGGCCAGATTCAAGGCAAGTGGGACATGTTGGTCCAGAATGCCACTTGGTTAGCATGGACACGGTGGGCCGAAGGGCCTGTTTCTGAGGTGAAGTTCAATTTCCAGCACTTCCCACAATGGTGCGATCTCTTGTCTTGTACATTAACGGTTTATGGGTAGTTGGTAACGGGTGCTGCACCAAGGGCCACTTTCAAGATGGCGGTAGACGGTCGGTGTTGCCAGGACAACGGGCCTTCAAGGCCAAAATTAAAATGTGCTCTGAAGAAATTTGAAACTTTATTGGCTCCAGAAAGGTATCGACTCTGTATACCGCCTCGGTGGTCTACAATCGTTGCACTTTTTGTACTTGGCACTGTGGTGTCAGGACAACAGCCTCCTCTCGAACATCAAAAAAACTAAGGAGCTGATCGTGGACTTTAGGAGGGCACATAATCCGAGGACATACACACCATTGAGGATAAATGGGGATACTGTGGATAGGGTGAGCTGTTTTAAATATCTGGGAGTCCACATCTCTGAGGATATGACATGGACATCACACGCTGCAGCACTCGTGAGTAAGGCAAGGCAGCGCCTTTACCACCTCAGGCAATTGAGGAAATTCAGAGTGTCTCCGAGGATCCTCCAGTGCTTCTACTCAGCGGCGGTGGAAAGCATCTTGTCTGGAAATATTACCATTTGGTTTGGGAATTGACAAGAAGGCTCTGCAGAGAGTAGTGCGTTCGGCCCAACGCACTATGGGAGCTTCACTCGCCCCCCTGCAGGAACTATACATCAGGAGGTGCAACTCCAGAGCCAACAAGATCATGGGAGACCCCTTCCACCCCTGCAACGGACTGTTCCAGCTGCTACGGTCAGGCAAACGCCTCCGTTGCCATGCTGTGAGAACGGAGAGGTTGAGAAGGAGTTTCTTCCCAGAGGCCATTCGGACTGTAAACTCCTATCTCACCAGGGACTAACTCTACTGTTTTTTTTAAAAATTGCTGTATTTTTCCCTTTCTCCTTCCGCCCACAATATTTAATATGTAAAAGAATATGTGATTCTGTTCCATTCTGTTTGTAGATTGTTTCTTTTTTGCACAAAGTCCACGAGCATCGCCACTTTTCATTTCACTGCACATCTCGTATGTGTATGTGACGAATAGACTTGACTTATCGGTGATTGCGCTTATCTGGAGTATGATTTTACTGGATTGTAAGAAAAATAATGTTTTTTATGCTGATAAAGCTCACAACTGTAGGGAGAGGTTGGGCAGGCTAGGACTTTCATTCTTGGAGCGCAGGAGGCTCTAGAGGTGTATAAAATCATGAGAGGAATAGAACGGGCAAACAGTCTTTTACCCAGAGTAGAGGAATCGAGAACCAGACAACATGGGTTTAAGGTGAGGGGGTCGGGGGGTGGAGTTTTAATAGGAACCAGAGGTGAATCTTTTTTTTTTTACACACACACACAAAGGGTGATGGTAGGTAGATGGAAAGAGCTGCCGGAGGAGATAGTTGAGGCAGGGACAACCGCAGCTTTTAAGAAGCATTCATATAGGTACATGGATAGGAGGTTGTGATAGGGTTTCGGCCCGAAACGTTGCCTATTTCCTTCGCTCCATAGATGCTGCTGCACCCGCTGAGTTTCTCCAGCATTTTTGTGCACCTTAGGTACATGGATAGGACAGGTTTAGAGAGGATATGGGCAAACACAGGCAGGTGGGACTAGTGTAGATGGGACATGTCGGTCAGTGTGGGAAAGTTGGGCCGAAGGGCCTGTTTCCACACCGCATGGCTCCACGTGGACAGCTTGCTTGTAATCATGTCTTTCCGCTGACTGGATAGCACGCAAGAAGGAAAAAAAAAAAGCTTTTCACTGTAACGTCAGTACACGCGACTAAAAAACCAAACTGAAAACTGGGGGTGTATGAAATCATGAGAGGAATAGATCGGGTAGATGCACCGAGTCTCTTGCCCAGAGAAGGGGAATCAAGGGCCAGAGGATATAGGTTTAAGGTGAAGGGGAAAAGAGTTAATAGGAATCTGAGGGGTAACTTTTTCACACAAAGGGTGGTTGGTGGGTGTATGGAACGAGGTAGTTGAGGCTGGGACTATCCCAACATTTAGGAAACAGCTACAGGTACATGGATAGGACAAGTTTGAAGGGATATGAACCAAACAAACGCAGGTGGGTGGGTGGTACTTGCCGGTGTGGACAAGTTTGGGCCGAAGGGCCTGTTTCCACACTGTATCGCACGGTTCATTTTGTGTTCAAACCCACCGCCTCCCACTTCCAAAGCAAGCTTAGCATCAATGAATGGTTGAGGCAGAGGCGACATCGGACATCCATCACAGAGCAGGCAGGCCAAACACCACTGTGGACAGGCAGCGTACAGCAAATCTTTTATTTAATGAATTTTTTTTTTTTCAATTTAAAATCTCTTTCAGTTTTTATACTACCTTGACATTTCACTACCGCTAGGCAGCGCCGTGCCCAATTACAGACACAAACTCCATTGAACACACATTTATTATACCAGACAGTCCCACATTTCTGCATTGCCTGGAGGCTCCCGCCCTCCCCTCCCCTCCCTCCACCCCGCCCCGCCCCACCCAGCGTTAAGAAATCGAGAAGTGCGAGCACCAGGGCCAAGGTGGGCGTGCAGCCGTCAGTGTGGCGGTCTATGCCCCCCCCCCCCCCCCCACCACCCTACTGTGGAGTACCTCTTGCCTGCCTCCACTCAGAATGAGGACGGAACAGCTACTACGGTGAAGTGTCAGTTGCGCCTATAGGACTCCGTTTAGGGGTCCAGGTGAATTTTGTGCCTGCTCTCTCTCTCTTTCCCCCTCAACCAGTCTCTGCTCAGGTGGACACAAGCTTGGGCTACGAACTAAGGATTATCCCCCCCCCCCCCCGCCGTGCTGCAGCTGGGAGCAATGGGGCCCCTCTTTGGGAGGAGGTGCGCGCATTCAAAGGCCAACTTTGATCCTGGAGTCAAATGAGGAGGGGGTTGCTGATCTTCCCGATGCATGAGTGGCTTTTGTTCAGAAAGGCATCCTAGAGTGGAGTGGAGGTGGATTGTCTCAAACCGTTGCGTGAAGCAGATCCCTGGGGTCAGCCATAGATTATTTGCCCCGCTCATGAGGCAGGTCCCTGGCTCGGATCAGAGCCAAAACAAGCCCTCCAATTTATTTTAAAAATAATGTACGGAGATAGGCTGCGTGTATTCTCTACTGATACGAGACCGTCCTACCCATTACAAAAGATTGGCTTTACTTTCTTGAGGGGGAGAAGAAAAAATAAATCCCACATGAAACGGAATGAATGACACAAGACGACTGAACGAGTCTTTAAAATGTCCACGTCGTCTTTCCCCACTACACACTGGTGCCATCACAAGCCAGCGGGCTTGCTCTCGGGACGGAGACGGTGACGTGGCATGGTTGGCATCGCCCACTGGGAGAGGAGGGGGCTAGAAGGGCAGAATGGTCGGGTGGATTTCACAGGGAGGGAAGGTGGGTTCAGACCCAAAGCCCACAACGCTGGGGAGTTTTGCCAGAGTGGACAGCTGGCCTGTGTGGGGCTGATCTGTTACAGCTGCTGTATGCTCCAGCCGTGTGTGTGTGTGTGTGTCTGTCTGTGTGTGCGCGTGCATGTGTGTGTGTATGCGTGCACGTGAGTGTGTGTCTGTGTGTATATGTGTGCGCACAAGAGTGTCTGTGTGTGTGTGTGCCCATGTGTGTGTGTGCGTGTGCATGTGTGTGTGCGCACGTGAGTGTGTGTCTGTCTGTGTGTGTGTATATGTGTGCGCGCAAGAGTGTCTGTGTGTGTGTATATGTGTGCGCGCAAGAGTGTCTGTGTGTGTGTGCGTGCGTGTGCATGTGTGTGTGCGTGTGCATGTGTGTGCACGTGAGTGTGTGTGTGTGTCAGTCTGTCCGTGTGTGTGTGTATATGTGTGCGCGCAAAAGAGTGTCTGTGTGTGTGTGTGTGTGTGTGTGAGAACATGTGTGCATGTGAGTGAGTGTGCACACGACCAGGCCACCCCAGGCAGCAAGCAACAACAGCAGCACCAACAAAATATCACTGCTACCCTCCATCATCTTCCAAACAGACTCTATACATTTAAAAAATTGCCATTCGGTGGTGACTACCTTTAAAGGGCAGTTTGGTGGGGGGCCGGGGGGGAGAGAAGCTACAAAATCTAAACCCTGCATCCCTTGCAGCTTTTTCATGCGCATGTGGGAGACGACATTCTGTCACCTCGTCTTCCGCTCGACAACCAAGAACTCTTTTTTTTTAAATAAAAACACACGTACAGTATCTGTATACAACCAGAGTAGAATTTAAGCAGAGTTTTTTGTTTTAAAAAAAAGTTGATAACCAAACAGGACGAGGAGCCAAATGACTGCGCTGAAAATTTCCCAGATACTCCCCTCCCCGCTTACAATCGAATGCGCTTCCAATGTCAGAAATCCAGAGGGTTCTGCCAAGTCTTATGTGTGGAAAGGACAGCCCACGAGAGGGGCTAGGAAGGAACGCCTCACCTCCGTTGTCCCCCCCCTCCCCACCCCCCCCCTCTCCACTGCCCTCCCGGACGACGTGGGAAGAAGGTTCCTTCAACCAACAGATCTCTCTCCTGCTTATCCAAAAATAGCCCCGTCTCTACCATCCCACCCCCCCTTCCCCCACCCCCGCATTGTCGACATTAAAAAGGCTGCAATTAATCGTACAATTAATAAGCTGCAGGCTGCCGGTCGGGAACACTGCGAGTGTTTGTGAAGTAAAATCTTGTGTGTAAAATTAAAAATAAAAAAACAATGCGCAAGGTAAAACTCAAAAATTAAAAAGACGAAATAGCTTGCTGAAAGGCCGTGGCGGGTGACTGTACAGGGTGCAAAGTGGCGGAAATAGGGCCAGGCGTCGCTTCGACGTGCCTCTTTTGTCGTGTCTGACACTCGCCGAGCCCTTCTGGGGAGATTGCTCAGAAGGCTGGTGCGAGTCCCCGCGTCAAAATCTAACAGAAAAAAAAAAAACTACAAACATGGGAGGCGGGCGAAAAGAAAGGAGAATCTATTCCTGCTGAATAAAGCCCAGTGTTCCTGCTCCTGCTCCACCTTGCTCTGGCTCGCACGGCCCGATCTAAATGCTCATCCCAGGCTGGGGTACAAGCGGAGGGGGAGGGAACGGACTCAAACCCCCATCCACTCCTCTGGCCTTGGCTACCAGAACAGGGCAATAGGACTAAGAAGCGTATGGAGTATGGCTAATGGCACGCCAACAAGGGGTGGGACAGACTACTGAGGGGGGGGGGGTCACGACAGTTGGCTTCCAGAAGGCCAGGGAGACCACAAAGACCCCAAGGGCTGTTGTGCAGCTCACCCCGTCCCCTCTCCTCCGGCCCTGGCTAATTGATGAGGCTGGTGGAACTGGTCAAGCGATACACCCGAGTGTTTGTGCCGTCTAGAGTCTGGCAAAAGGCTTCGGAGAGGTACCGGGGGGAGGGGGCGAAAGCAACTGTTGTACAGCTAAGCCCTGACTACCCCTCCAGCCCCGGTTTAATTGAAAAGGCTGGCGGTCGGTTGGCTGGTCAGGCAAACGCACCTCAGTGTCTGTGCCGTCTGGAGCGTGGCTGACGGGATCTTCCTGGCCAATACGGACTGGGGGGGGGAGAGAAAGGCCCGGATGCTTTTTAACAGTCTCCGCTCCCTGTGGTCGATCGTTTCTCTGCTCGCCGCCAGCTTTACCGTCTCGAGTGTGAAGTCAAAAGGAACCCAGCAGGTGCCCGCGCCAGCCCGGGAAGCTGACAGTGGGAGGGGGGTGGGGGCAGGAGCAGGGTGGCAGGATGGGAGGGAGGGCAATGGCAATGGGAGAGATAGTGGTGGGGATTGGGCTGCTGTGAGATGCAGGAGGTGCTGGCTTTGGAAGGGGAAGGGGTAGTTAGAGAGAGAAGGAGGGCTGTTTGAGATTCACGGCTGACAAAAGGAGGCAAGCAGAGGGGCGAGGGAAGTCGCAGGTAGGCCAGGCCAGACCAGGCCCCACCTCTCCCTCCTCACCCCATCACAAAGGCAGCTCAGAGGGGGAGAGGGCGTGGAGTCTGCAGTCAAAAGTGTGTCAGAAGAAACTGGATATTGCTGGTTTACACCGAAGATAGACATTTAAAAAAAACAAAACAAAGCCGGAGCAACTCAGCGGGTCAGGCAGCGTCCCTCCGGAGAAAGAGGAATGGGCATCGTTTCAGGTCGAGTCTGAAGCAGGGTCTCGTCCCAAAATGTCACCTATTCCTTTTCTCTCTCCAGAGACGCTCCACTGAGTCACTCCGGCTTTTTTTTTTAGTCTACCTGAAGTCAGAAGTGCAGGCCGCAACGACTGGCGCTGGGGAGGGGGGGGGGGGAGCTCTCCAGGGTGGGATGGCGCGGTGGGAAAGACGCACAGGAGGAAAGGAAAATGTGCTTTTGGATCTGCGGCTTTTGGTGGACGGGCCCCGTGGGCAAATGTGTCTTGGGAGAGCTGGCGGCACCTGGGCTTCTCGACGAGATGCTTCGGAGGGAGGGGGGGGGGTCTCACAGAAGTTCTCCGGGAGGTCAGAGAGATCTCAACAAGTTCTGGTGCTGTTGGGACAGCCAGGCGTGGCCTTTTCAGATTGGCTTCATTCTAGCTCGCCACTAATCCTGGCCGATCTTCATCAAACTAACGGGGAAAGTCGATCTACCAACGGGCGGAGACGGCTGCAAAGCGAGATGGGGGGCCCCCGACTTCTCCGAGGCTCCGATGGTATTAGTGGATTTTCGGCACAGGCGGACCACCCTTTATTGTCCCGCCCACAACCCCCCCCCCCCCCCAGCCCAAGTCTCCTCGCCGTCTCACCCTCACCCTCTCCCTCCCTACCCCGCCCACTCCCCCAGAAACTCCACCACTGGGCAGGTTCAACGATGGGGAGGGGGAGAAGTCGGCGGGGAGAGGGAAGGGCGAGGGAAGGAAGGAAGGATAGAAAGAAAGAGTGCGGGTAATGTGCACAGTCGCGGCAAGTGTGCCAAATGCATTTTATACATTCCATATTAACTACTGTGGTACGTCTGCCAAGGAAGAAGCTGGAGTGCCCTGGAAAGCCAGGCACCCCCTTTTTTGTTAACATGAGAAAGAATAAAATTAAAAACATAACATCTAAACACTAGCCAAAAAAGGGTTTTTGAGTTAAAGCCCCACAGCCACCTTGCCGCTCCAGTGGAATGAAACTATGTTGGAGGCGGGCTGGGGATGGGTACAAGGTCGCACTCTCATCGGTAGCCGTAGTAGCTGTTGTAGTAGCGGTTTCGCTCGTCGCTGTAGCGTTGCCACTGCAGAGAGAGGGGGACATAGAGACCGCTGTGTTAGATTAGTGTAGCTTAGAGATACAGTGCAGTTACAGCCCAGGCCGATCAGCGATCCTCGCGCACTAACGTTATCCTACACACACACACACACACACGGGACAATTTACAATTATATCGAAGCCAATTAGCCTACAAACCTGTACGTCTTTGGAGTGTGTGGAGTGTGTGGATGGGGGGGGGGGGGGGGGTAAACCGGAGAGTTGGGCCTGTTTGGATTGGATTCATTTTATTGTCATTGCTCTTTTCAGTGCAACTAAATGGTTTAGCCTGCAGTCATAACATCGAATAAATAACAAAACAAACACGCAACACAGTTTAAAGTCCCAAAGTCATTGTCTCTTCCCTCCTTGCTCTCCCCTCTGCGCTGAGGCAATCCAAGCCTCCTTCACACTGTATTACGATGCTAATCAAGCCATGTATGCTCACGATGCAAATCATTGACACAGAGGACAAACAGCACTGAACCTCGAAAATGGCATTGCATCTCCTGTCGCTGCTGGCATTGGGAAGGTGGTGGCAAGAAGTGCGACCTCCAGGACCGTTAGTTCAGTTTCGTTTAGAGAAACTGCGTGGAATCGGGCCCTTCAGCCCACCGAGTCGGCGCTGACCAGCGATCCCCGCACACTAACGCTATCCCACACACACCAGGGACAATTTGCGGGGGGGAGGAAACCGGAAATCCCAGGAAAGACCCCACGCAGGTCATGGGGAGCACGTACAAACTCCGTACAGACGGCACCGTCGGGTTCTTGAACCACCCTGTGGGACGGGGCAACCAGGGCACCGCCACCCCCCCCCCCTCCCAGCCTCTCGTCCTGGTTACGCGGGCAACACGGCGCAGGCTGAAACGTGGGCGGCGGTCGCAACGCGGTCGGTACCCACCTCGCGGGCGTACTCCCGGTAGTAGTCCCGGTTTCGGGGGTTGTCGTAGGGCTGCGTGTAGCCACGGTCGTACTGCTGCCTGTAGCGATCGTAGGCTTTGGGGTAACCCTGTTGGCAACAAGCGGCCGGTCAGTGGGCATTGGGCACGTGATGTGACTTCACCACGAGCACGCTCGTGTGTCCTTTCACCGACTACCAGGACAAAAGGCTAGTTTTTATTTTACTGAGAGCTGGGGAGTGGCTGGAACGTGCGGGCAGGGCTGGTGACACGATAAAAACATAGAAAATAGGTGCAGGAGTAGGCCATTCGACCCTTCAAGCCAGCACCGCCAATACAATCATGGCTGATCATCCAAAATCAGTACCTCGTTCCAGCTTTTTCCCCATACCCCTTGATTCCATTTGCCCCAAGAGCTAAATCTAACTCTCTCATGAAAACATCTAGTGAATTGGCCTCCACCGCCTTCTGTGGCAGAGAATTCCACTGATTCACAACTCACTGGGAGAAAACGTTTTTCCTCATCTTGGTCCTATATGGCTGACCCCTTATTCTTAAACTGTGTGTGACCCCTGGTTCTGGACTCCCCCAACATCAGGACCAATTTGATAGTGGAGTTTAAGAATCGTTTAGACGGGCACATGGATATTCAGCGAATGGAAGTATATGGAGCAGGGAGAGGAGGTTGCTTTAACTTGGCACGGACATTGCGGGCCGAAGTGTCGGCCTCTGTGCCGTACTTGTCAAAGTTCGTCTCTTAAAAGCAGACAAGAACAAACTGGTTAAAGGTAAACCAAGCCAATCTTTAATCGGTTCGTCAGTAAGATCTACAAAGAGCACGAACGTCTTTATTAAAAAGACAACCTGTCCTCCATATTGTGTTCCATGCAATTTGCAAAGTCATTCAGACTTGGCACTGAGCCAATCTTTTTTTCTACTTGACCATGCTTTTGAGTAAGAACGACCCCATTTTGTAAACTATATTAGATTTGACTATTAGCTCTTTCATACGAGTCTGAAGAAGGGTTTCGGCCCGAAACGTTGCCTATTTCCTTCGCTCCATAGATGCTGCTGCACCCGCTGAGTTTCTCCAGCACTTTTGTCTACCTTCGATTTTCCAGCATCTGCAGTTCCTTCTTAAGCTCTTTCATACTGTTCTACTTTCAATTCTACTGCAGATCCATTCCAATAGCCGATTTCCACGGGCAACTTTGCCTGAGGATATTTCAGCACCCCTCCCCCCCCTCCCCCAGACCGTGGCCTCGGTTGGGATAATCCAGAAAGGCTCCAGAACAATGGGCGCCATTTTTCCCCCCCAAAATGGTGATAGACCTGTAATTGAAAAGCAGAACGAACTCGAAGGGCTGAGTGGCCTCTTCCGTTACTGAACACTGTTGGGAGGGGGAGAGACTGGAGTTACTCAGCGGGTCGGGCAGCATCTTGGCAGAAAACCGACGGGTGACGTTTCAGGTGGCCACCTGCAGTCTGAACATCACCCGGCCATTTTCTCCAGAGAAGCTGCCTGACCCGCTGAGTTACTCCAGCACTTTGCGTCTGTCTGAGTCACTCCAGCACCTGCAGTTCATTTCTACGCGCTGCGGGGGCAGACTTTGGTTTGCCTCTTACCTCTCTGGACGCCGGGCTGTTGCCGTAGGCAGGAGCCCAGGCTTGGCTGTATCCTTGCCGATCGTAGCTCCTGTTGTCCCACCTGGCCATGCGATTGCCTCCTGTGGACACACAGACACACCGTTAGTGGGGCGGGGGTGGACGTGTTACACAAAAAGGCCAGAAACCATTAGGGCCAGCACGGTTCACAGGGGTTGAGTTCCAACTACACCAGCCCCACCTGCCTGCATTTGGCCCATATCCCCTGAAACCTGTATCTCTCTAATTGTGGGGCTAGTTTTTTTATCTTGCTAATAAAGTAGTGAAGGTGTGCAGGGTGGTGGCAAAGGCTTTTAGATCGGCTCATGGAAGAGCAAGGAATAATGGGATATAGATCATGTACAGCAGCACGGTGGCACAGCGGTAGAGTTGGGCCACGGGTTCGATCCCGACCGCGGGCGCTGTCTGAACGGTGATTCTACCTTCTCCCTGGGTTTTCTCCGAGATCTTCGGTTTCCTCCCACACACCAAAGACGTACAGGTTTGTAGGTGAATTGGCTTGGTATATGTATAAATTGTCACTAGTGTGTGTAAGATAGTGTAAGTGTGCGGGGATCACTGGCTGGCGTGGACTCAGCAGGCCGAAGGGCCCCGTTTCTGCGCTGTATCTCTAAACAAAACTACTTGTGGCAGGCGGGGGTTTAAACAAACCCTTGCACCCTCGTGCCTTTGGAGCCGTGATGGACTGCGCCAACTTTGGATCACGTCGAGCTTTCGAGCACTGAACTGGGCAAGTGAGTCACGTTCCACCCCTCTCTTGTACCTGCACCTCACAGATACTGGAAGGGTCTTGGAATATCAGGAGATGCGTCGGGGTGTCGGGGCTTACGGGGAGAAGGCAGGAGAATGGGGTTGAAGGGGAGAGTTGGATCAGCCATGATTAAATGGCGGAGTAGACTTGATGGGCCGAATGTCCAATGACTTGTGAACTTATGATACACAATCTGTTGGCAGGGGGAGTGCTGGAGTAAGTCAGCTGGTCAGTCAGCAAGGATATAATGTTGAGGTTTCATAAGGGGCAGGTCAGGTCCACATATGGAATATTGTAAACAGTTTTAGGTCCCATCAACCTTGTTTTCCGGAGATGCTGCCTGTCCCGCTGAAGTACTCCAGCACTGTGTGGAGGTTTGCTTTTGGAATATTGAGATCAGTTTTGGGCCCCCATATTAGTTTAGTTTAAGGTAGACAAAAGTGCTGGAGAAAATCAGCGGGTGCAGCAGCATCTATGGAGCGAAGGAAATAAGCAACGTTTCGGGCCAAAACCCTTCTTCAGAGTTTAGTTTAGAGATACTGCGAGGAAACAGGCCCATCGGTCCCGAGACCACGCCCACCAGCGATCCCCCCCCCGTACGCTCGCACCGTCCCACACACTAGGGACAACTTACAATGTACAGAAGCCTAGTTAACCTACAAGCCTGCACGCCTTTGGAGTGTGAGAGGAAATCAGAGATCCCGGGGAAAACACAGGGAGACCGTACACACAGCACCCGACTCGACCCAAAACGTCACCCATTCCTTCTCTAGTGTGATGTTGCCCGTCCCACCGAGCTACTCCAGCTTTGTGTCTATCTCCCCCCCCCCCCCCCCCCCACCACCTCCCCCCCCATGCCCAATGCAGTCGATCGGGCCCCCTCCCCCCATCCACCTCCCTCCCTCCCCACAACCCAGTGCAGTCGAGCGGCCCACCGTAGTTTCTGTCGCGGTCGTTGCGGTTGCGGTAGTTGCGCCGGTCCTGCCGCTTCTCCTGCTGAGACCGGGCTTTCTTCGCCTCCTCCCTGTATTTGTTCATCAGCTTGCTGGCCGCCTCCTTCTCCAGCTCCACGAAGGTCACCTTGTCCAGGAAGTCGCTCGTCTCGGGAAGCGTGAAGTTCACTGCAAGGAGGAACAAAAGGGAATGGGGGTCAACTTTTGATTCTGCCCCACCGCGCAGGCCGGAGACCCCGAGCCCATCCAGCGAGGGCGACTGCCCGCCACACTCCCGCCCCGCCCCTGCCCCTGCCCACCCCCTCCTCACTTTTCATTTCGTGCAGCACAAACTCGGGCAGGTCCTCGCTCTCCTCGGCGAGCCGCAGCTTCATCCGGGCTTTCCAGTCCTCGTCGCTGGGGCAGATCACCACCGCCTGGCGGGCAAAGCCCGTGAAGGGCGTCATCTTCCGCCGCTGGGCCGAGCTGTACACGTTGCTCTGGAGGGGGGAGGGTAGCAGACACGAGAGCCGGTCACGAGAGCCGTCTCCAACACAGCGGCGACAACGGCTTGGGGCGAGAGGGGAAAGATTTAATAGGGATCGGAGTTGCGGCTCGGGTGTCAGGCAACCAGAGTGTGGAAACAACCAACTTGCCCACACTGACCAAGATGCCCCAGTTACACTAGTCCCCCACCTGCCCGCACTTGCTCCATATCCCTCCAAACCTGTCCTATCCATGTACATCTCTAACTGTTTCTTACACGTCGGGATAGTCCCAGCCTCAACTACCTTCTCTGGCAGCTCGTTTCATACACCCACTGTGTGAAAAAGTTACCCCTCAGATTCCTATTAAATCTTTGAACCCATGTCTTCTGGTCCTTGATTCCCCTACTCTGAGGGAGACTGTGCATCTACCCGATCTATTCCTCTCATGATTATGTACACCTCTATAAGATCACCCCTCATCCTCCTGCACTCCAAAGAATAGAGACCCAGCCTGCTCAACCTCTCCCTGTAGCTCAGGCCCTCTAATCCTGGCATCCTAGTTCACTCGATTCCCCTACTCTGGGCAAGATTCTACCCGATTTATTCCTCTTATGATTTTATACACTATGAGATCACCCCTCATCCTCCTGCGCTCCAAGGAATAGAGACCAAGCCTGCCCCAACCTCTGCCGAGAGCTCAGACCCTCTAGTCCAAATCAAACATCTATCTATCTCTACCTTAAAAATATCCACCGACGTGGCCTCTACAGCCTTCTGTGGCAAAGAATTCCACAGATCCAACATTTGTCGAGTGCTGAAGGAAGTAGTTGAGGCAGGTACTATCGTGACATTTGGACTGGGCCACACTGGGACTGTGAAAAGTTGGAGGGATACGGGCCAAATGCAGGCAGAGACTACAGGACAAAGCTCACAACAAAAAACAAAAAAAGCAGCACGGTGGCACAACGGTACATCGCCAGAGACGGGGTGGAAGATCGCAACCTTCATGTGGTCCGCCCTGTTTCGACTAATGCAATCAACTCGACGTGCACAAACGGAAGATCAAATAGAACAAGTTGTCCAACAACTTTAGGCTGTGCACGCCACACGAAAGAAGAAGATCGCCAGAGACCAGAGTTCGATCCTGACTACGGGCGCTGTGTGTACAAAGTTTGATCTGCGTGGGTTTTCCCCGGGCGCTCCGGGGTTTTCTCCCACACTTCAAAGACGTGCAGGTTTGTTGGTTAATTGGTTAAAAATTGTAAATCGTCCCTAGTTTATAGGATGGCGCTAGCGTACGGGGTGATCGCTGGACAGCGCGGACTCGGTGGGCCGAAGGGCTCGTTTCCGCGCTGTACCGCTGACCTAAAATAATTGTTAGATTCAGCGGTGCTGGCAAACACACTAACTCTTCGAGGGGGGCAGTAGGGCAGGTACCTGATCGAGGATGTAGTTGCGTTTCTTGCAAGCAGCGACCTGGATCAGTCTGCTTAAGGACTGGGTTGCTTGCTGGATGAGTGTGTTCCGATGCGCCAGGCTCGCAGCCGGACCATCCTGCCCTTTGATCTAAAGGGAAGCAAAACAAGAAACAATGTGAGCTATTCACCAAAATCCCCCCCTCTCCCGACTGCAACTTCCCTGGAAAATCCGGACACAATATGCGCAGATTCACCTGTTCCTGGCTGGAGAAGAATAAGGGGAAAGCCATTTAGAACGGAGGCGAGGAAACTATTTTTCCACACAGAGAGTTGCGAGTCTGTGGAGTTCTCTGCCTCACAGGGCGGTGGAGGCCAGTTCTCTGGATACTTTCAAGAGAGAGCTAGATAGGGCTCTTAAAGATAGCGGAGTCAGGGGATATGGGGAGCAGGCAGGAACGGGGTACTAATTGTGGATGATCAGCCATGATCACATTGAATGGCAGTGCTGGCTTGAAGGGCCGAATGGCCTGCTCCTGCACCTATTGTCTATTGTTATAGGAAAGTTAGATATACCTGTTCCTGTCTGGTTGTCATGAGTTTGATATAGCTCTTAGTGCTAACGGAATCAAGGGATATGGGGAGAAAGCAGGAACGGGGTAACCCCCCCCCCCCCCCCGATTTCTCCTGCCTTCTCCCCGTAATATTTGATGCCCTTACTAAACAAGAATCTGTAATCTCAACTTTAAAAATATCCATTAACTTGGCCTCCCGCAGCCGTCTCAGGCAATGAATTCCACAAATCCGTCTGAAGAAGGGTCTCACTTCACTCTGACAGTGGAGGAGGGCCAGGACAGAAAGGTCAGTGTGGGAATGGGAGGTGGAGTTAAAGCGTTTAACATTTTTCCTAGATCTCCATTCCCTTTGTCATGTTTTCACACCTTACACCGCCTTATCTATACACTTCCTTATCTATGTCCCTCCCTTTTATCATCAGTCTGAAGAAGGGTCTCGACCCGAAACGTCACCCATTCCTTCTCTCCAGAGATGCTGCCTCACCCGCTGAGTTACTCCAGCATTTTGTGTCTACCTTCGATTTAATCCAGCATCTGGGGTTCTTTCTTCCACATCAGTTGAACCCTATCTCCGTGATATTGACGGCTGCATCAGTGCTACTTCCTGCCCCCATGCAGAACTCATCGACTTCATTCACTTCACTACCAATTACCAACCTGCACTCCATCACCTTCCCCCACCCCCATTTCTCGATCCCACCGTATCCATCACAGGAGATACACTATCGACTGATGTCTATTGTAAACCTACTGATTCCCACAACTATCTAGACTACACTTCTTCCCACCCTGCTTCCAGCAAAGACCCCATCCCCTTCTCCCAATTCCTCCGTCTATGCCGCATCTGAACACAGGATGGTGTTCCATACCAGGACATCCAAAACAGTCTTCAGGGAATGGTCGTTCCTCCCTTCTATCATCGACGAGGCCCTCACTCGTGTCTCCTCGGTACCCAGCAGCTCTGCGCTTGCTCCCCCTCCCCCCCCAGCACCAACAGGGTAAGAGTCCCCCTAGTCCTCACCTTTCACCCCATCAGCTATCCCGTTCAACACATCTTCCGACAAAATTTTCACCGCTTTACTGGATCCCACCACTAGTCACATCTTCCCGTCTCCACCCCTTTTCGCAGGGACCGTTCCTTCCGCAACTCCCTGTCTAATTCATCCCTTCCCACCCAAACACCCTCTCCCCAGATACCTTCCCATGCAACCGCAGGAGATGCAGCACCTGTCCCCTATACCTCCTCCCTCGTTACGTTAGGCAGAGGTTGATTTGCACCTCCTCCTATCTTATCTACTGTATGCGCTGTTCCAGGCGTCAACTCTTATACACCAGCAGTTGAGGCAGATACTAGAACAACATTTAAAAGACATTTGGGCAGGTACATGGAAAGGAAAGGTGTGGAGGGATATGGGTCAAACGATGGCAGGTGGGACCAGGAAGGGCATCTTGGTTAGCATGGGCAAGTTGGGTCGAAGGGCCTGTACCGAACTGTGCGACTCTGAGGGCAAAATTGAAAGCTAGCATCTCTTACCCTCATCCTGTCGAGAATGTTGAGGGTTCCCAGGATGGTGTATCTTTTCTCTGGATTCTCTTCCACGTGCTTCTTTAACCAGGTGGTCTTTCCAACCCCTGGCATGCCAACCATCAAGAGAACCTGGAGGAGGAAGGGAGTGTTTTAATGATCACCATTAACTTCAATGCTGTAACATGGACGCCCTAGAGATCTGGCCTTTCCCACAGTAACAAAATTGCACTTTTAGAGATCCAACGTGGAAGCAGGCCCTTCGGCCCACTGAGTCCATGCTGACCAATGATCACCCCGTACACTAGTTCTATCCTACACCCTAGGAACAATTTACAAAAGCCCATTAACCTACGAACCTGCAGGTCTTTAGGATGTGGGAGAAAAACATAGAAAATAGGTGCAGGAGTAGGCCATTCGAGCCTGCACCGCCATTCAATATGATCATGGCTGATCATCCAACTCAGTATCCCGTGCCTGCCTTCTCTCCATACCCCCTGATCCCTTTAGCCACAAGGGCCACATCTAACTCCCTCTTAAATATAGTCAATGAACTGGCCTCAACTACCTTCTGTGGCAGAGAATTCCACAGATTCACCACTCTCTGTGTGAAAAATGTTTTTCTCATCTCGGTCCTAAAAGACCCTTATCCTTAAACTGTGACCCCTTGTTCTGGACTCCCCCAACATCGGGAACAATCTTCCTGCATCTAGCCTGTCCAACCCCTTAAGAATTTTGTAAGTTTCTATAAGATCCCCCCCTCAATCTTCTAAATTCTAGCGAAAATGACCTAAAGTGGGAGGAAACCGGAGCACCCGGAGAAAACCCACGTGGTCACAGTGTGGACGTGCAAACTCCACACTGTAAGTACTTTCTGTACTTACTTCACAGGCATCCCGGGTCTTGG
The DNA here is from genome assembly GCF_010909765.2 of Amblyraja radiata. Classification (NCBI taxonomy): domain Eukaryota; kingdom Metazoa; phylum Chordata; class Chondrichthyes; order Rajiformes; family Rajidae; genus Amblyraja; species Amblyraja radiata. Next base: position 8,395,247 of record NC_046000.1, on the reverse strand, counting down.
GTCCAATCGCCCCGCGAACTCTGTCCTCCAGGGCCACGTTCTGTACAAGAGTGTAATCCTCTGGGACGGGCAAGAGTGGCTCCTCCTTCTGACCAAAGTTGCACTCGAGTGCACAGTTTTTAGTCAGGACATGGGGGAACATGGCCCTGTCGGCCAAAGACTCCTTGCCGACGGTGAAGGCGACCCCGAGACACGTGCCGTTCAGTGCAAAGGAGAGTTCCACATCCTCGCCATCAAAATTCTGCGAAGCAAAAGCAAGAAACCAACCCGTTAGGGAAGAAGTCCGGCTGCTCCCACTATTCTAGGGCGACACGGTGATGCAGAAGTAGACATGCATCTACTTCACCTTCACCATCTCCATCATGGTCTGGTTTGGCTCAGCCACCAAGCACGACATCCGGAGGCTTCAGCAAATCGTTCAATCAGCTGAGAAGGTTGTTGGCTGCAACCACCCCCCCCCCCCCCATCGACGAATTGTACACTGCAAGGGCCAGGAAGCGAGCGGGTAAGGTAATCTCTAAACCCCTCTCACCCTGGCCACAAACTCTTTGAAGCACTTCCCTCTGGAAGGCGACTCCGGACTGTCAAAGCCGCCACAGCCAGACATAAAAACAGCTTTTTCCCCCACGAGAAGTAGCTCCACTCAATAACCAAAAGTCTGTAGCCTCCTTTTGCTCTGGTATTTTATTTCATTCACATCTTAAACTATAATGTTTTATTCTTAATGGTTTACTGTATGTCATGTTGTTACTTGCAAGCGGAAGAGAGAGTTAGATATAGCTCTTAGGGCGAACAGAATTAAAGAATATGGGGAGAAAGCAGGAACGGGGTACTAATACAGGATGATCAGCCATGATCATATTGAATGGTGGTGCTGGCTTGTAGGGCCGAATGGCCTACTCCTGCACATATTTCTATGTTTCTATGAACCCCGTGTTGTCCCTGCTCTGGAGTGTGTGATAGGACAGTATTGATGGAGAAACTAGGAACTGCAGATGCTGGTGAATACACAAAAGCACACAGTGCCGGAGTAACTCAGCGGGTCAGGCAGCATTTCTGGAGAATATGGATGGATAGGTTTTGAGTCAAGACCCTTCATCCGAATGGACTTCAGTCTTTACTATCTTCTACCAAATGAGTGATTCAAATGGCAAATTGTAGTGCAGAGGCTTTATAAGGCACTGGTCAGCCCAAATTTGGAGTATTGTGAGCAGTTTTGTGCCCCATATCCGAGGATGGATGTGCTAGCACTCGTGCTGGAGAGGGTCCAGAGGAGATTTACACAAACGATCGGGTTAACATAGGTTGAGCGTTTGACGGAACTGAGCCTGTTCTCGCTGAAGTTTAGAAGGATGAGGAAGGACTTCATTGAAACCTGCAGAATAAGTGAAAGGCCTGGATGGAGGATGTCTCCACTAGTGGGAGTCTTGGGCCAGAGGGCGTAGCCATGGAATAAAAGGAATTTAAGACTAAGGGGTCAGCCATTTGGAACGGAGACGAGGAAACACTTTTTCTCACAGAGAGTTGTGAGTCTGTGGAATTCTCTGCCTCAGAGGGCGGTTCTCTGGATAGTTTCAAGAGAGAGCTAGATAGGGCTCTTAAAGATAGCGGAGTCAGAGGATATGTGGAGAAGGCAGGAACGGGGTACTGATTGGGGATGATCAGCCATGATCACATTGAATGGTGGTGCTGGCTCAAAGGGCCAAATGGCCTACTCCTGCACCCACTATCTATTGTCTATTGACGTACCTTTAAGAAAAGGAGGCGTTTCTTTATTCAAATGGTGGTGAATCTGTGGAATTCATTGCCGCAGAAGACTGCGGAGGCCGAGTCAATGCATAATTCTTAAGGCAGTGACGGACAGGGTCATGAACAGTAGGGGTGTCAGGGGTTACGGGGAGAAGGCAGGAGAATGGGGTTGAGAGAGGGAAAGGCGTAGATCAGCCGTGATTGAATGGCGGAGTAGGCTAGATGGCCTAATTCTGCTGCTATCACTTATGAACAAACCAGAAAGCAAGTTGATTCCTAATGTTAATTGTGAGGCAGCTTAATGTTAACAGTACTCACAGCAAAACAACCGACAACATCATTTTCACCAAAAGTCTCCCCGTACTTCTCGAACGCGGAGTTGCTCCATTTTCTCCCAGCTCCGTCGTAGCCAAAGGAAAATTCTGATTCTCCTGAAGCGGGATTAGTGGGAAAGGAAATGTGTAAATAAAAACAAGCTGAGACAGGCAGCCTTGAAACAGTGTGAAGGAAGGATGCTGGTTTGCACGGAAGATAGTCACAAAATGCTGGAGTAACGCAGCGGGACAGGCAGCATCCCTGAAGGGTCTCGACCCGAAACGTCACCCATTCCTTCCATCCAGAGATGCAGCCTGTCCCACTGCCTTACTCCAGCATTTTGTGTACCTTCTGCCCTGGGTCAGGTCGGGGGTGTTCCCCCCACCACGGGTACCATGTAATCCCGTGCTACCTGTTCCATGGTCAGATAAGGGCCTGTCCAACTTGCATGCGATTGCGTGCGTTTGGCGCGACCAAACGGAAGCGGAGTTCACGCTAAGCTCGCGCGTGACGTCATTTGCGTCATGCTGACCAATCAGCTGGGCAGGAGGCAGGCCGACTGAATTTGGGCGTCGCACGGCGTCAGGCGGTGACGTCATCATGCAACGCCACGCCGGGCGGTGACGTCATCGCGCAACGCCACGCTGTGTACGACCGCAATGTGCCTGCGTGCCGACAGGCCGTTGGCGCGCAAAGATTTCGGCCACTGCCAGAATTTCGGAGCCCCGCGCGTTGTCGGGACCAGCCCCGCACAACTCCGCGCTTCTAAGTGGGACCGGCCCCATGCGGCCATACGATGCCCGTACGCCTCAAGCGACCACGAGGTCGCGTAATTTGCGAGCCAAGGTCGCGCAAGTGGGACAGGCCGTATAGTCGGCTACTAAACCGTCTCCCCCACCTGGTTAGCCAGGTGAGGAGGGGGGATGTGGACCCCCAGCAGGACCAAAAACAAGACCTGTCAAAGGGCGGATGAGCTTCTAGCGAGCCAACGGCCATCCACACTTCAGTAGAAGTTGCGATCTCTGTTGTTTACATAGCATTGTAAGGAATGATGTTAGAACACACACACACACCAAAATCCTACACTTCCAGAGGCGGAAGTCTGCAGGAACTGGAGGACGGGGATGTGTGGTGCGTCCGTCACCGTTCCCGTCGGAAATCAGCGCCACTGCGTTGCTAATGTTTTCAACGGTGATGAATGAATCTGCCTTGGAACAGAATGGGGGAAAGCACACGACATGTACAGAGCCCTGGCCCACTTACCCAGCTGCAGCCCGGAGCTGTCCAGTGACCACCCCACACGCATGACATGATGTTCATTTTCAGTCTCGGCCGGCTGCTTCACGGGGAACTTCTGGGTCATCTGGGATTAAATTTGAGAAAGTAGCCGTTAAACGCGGACTCACCAACGGCGAACGCAATTGATATTTCCTCACCACCAACTCAACTTCCCACAAGGTCATGTCCACCCCTCTGATGTAACAAGGAACTGCAGATGCTGGTTTATACCAAGGACAGACACAAAATGGTGGAGTAACGCAACCGGAGCACAGGAATAATTGCCTCTTCTGCACCAACTCGGAAGGTACAGATAAAGACAAAAATTTGCTGGAATAACTGTGGGGTTAGGCGGTATCTCCAGAAAAACAGTGGTGAGCTTTCGAATCAGGATCCTTTAGACTTTCGTGATACAGCGCGGAAACAGACCCTTTGGCCCACTGAGTCCATGCTGGCCCCAGCAATCACTAGCACTACCCTGCACACTGGGGACAATTTACAATTTTATCAAAGCCAAGTAACCTATAAACGTGCACGTCTTTGGAGTGCGAGAGGAAACTGGAGCACCCGGAGAAAACATACGTGGTCACAGGGAGATCCAAAACTGCGTGCAGACATCACCCGTAATTAGGATCGAACCTGCGTCTCTGGCGCGTTAAGGCAGCAACTCCACCGCCCTCCTTCGGACTCAAAGAATTCCTCCAGTCTGAAGACATGGAACTTCCCCGGCCCATTTTCTCCGGAGGTGCTGCTAGACCCACTGAGTTACTCCAGCATTTTGTGTCGGCTGCAGCCAGCTGCTACTTCATCTCGTCAGCAACCGTGTAACCCGGAAACAGGATCTCAAGTGCTTGCACTTTAGGAAGCACACACTTCAATGGGGGGGCAACACGCTCCACACTGCCCAGCAGAGACGCTGGGTTTTAAATCATTCTCACAGTGCAGTTCACGAAGGCGAGACAATGGATGGACTCTGGAAGCTAATCTGTTGCAGCGGCAATCTATCTAATGACCCCATCAACTACCCCCCTCCCCCCTAAAATGGCATTAAACCAAATGAATGGTGAATTACAAGACAATCTGCTACATCTGCATGTAGCAATGTCACAACATTTTGAGATTTAAAAAATCAAGTCTGCAATTTATCCCATCAGGTAAAGCATAAAAATAAGTTATATTTGACACCTAATTCATTTTCATGTCTTCAGTATTAAAAAAGTTATGGCCATTTTCATACTCGGAAATTAGCATCTTGTTCCCTATTGCTTTTCCATTTAGGCTGTGGGCCGAGCATCAAAAATGTGTCTAGAAATCGATTTTCATGACCCACGTCACAGAGCTACATGAACTTTTCCACAGATTTAGATGAAATATAATTGAGTAAGATGTCATAACTCGTCAGTGCCAAAAGTTGCACATTCTGAGGGCTTTTGACTGTCCTCGATCACAGCTTTTGAGTTAAGTCAATGAAAAAGCAGATGCTAATTTCAGTATGAAAATGGCCATAACTTTTTTAATACTGAAGATATGAAAGCGAATTAGGTGTCAAATTAAACTTATTTTTATGCTTTATCTGATGGGATAAATTGCAGACTTGATTTTTAAAATCTGAAAATGTTGTAACATTGCTACTGCATGGGATTAATATATCTGCAGTTCCTTCCTACACATTGGATCAAAGCAGCAGGCAGTGCTCAGCATCTGAAAGCCTCGACTGTCTTGATGTTATTTTAGACAGTTATAACCTCTTTCCCCAGGGTGAGAGTGTCCAAAACTAGAGAGCATAGAATATAAGGTATGGGAGGAGGGGGGGGGGCGGGGGGGGGGGGATGTGTGGGGCAAGAGAGTAGCGGGGGCCTGGAACAGGCTGTCAGGAGCGGTGGTGGAGGCACATACACAGTGGCGTTCAAGGTTGGACACACTTGGGATTGTTTTCTCTGGAAGGTTGAGGGAAGACCAGATAGAAGTTACGAGAGGCAGATTTGGGATAGAACCCGATCCCCAGAGTCAAATTGTCCAGCACTAGGGGGCACAGCTAGTGAGAGGGAGGGGGGGATGGAGTTCAATGGAGGTGTGCGGGGCCAGTTGTTCTTTTACACAGAGAGTGGTGAGGGCCTGAAGGGCACTGCCAGGGGTGGAGTTGGAGGCAGATCCGATATTGGCATTTAAGAGGCTTTTAGGCTGGCACATGAAAGTGCAGAGAACAGAGAGAGATATGGATCATGTACAGGCAGATGAGATTGGTTTAACTCGGCATGGACATTGTGGGCCGAAGGACACGTTCTTGCTCCATGTTCAGTGCTGGGGAGCTGGAGCACTTCCGACAGGGTCAACAGAGTGGCACTGCCGTCCCCCAACCTGGACTCACCTTCACCTCGAAGCAGACCTTGCCCTTCGTCACGCCGTAGGTAGCCCGCGCACCACCCCAGAGGTAGACAAACTTCTCCGGGAAGAGGGGCTGCCCACCATAGCGGTCTTTCGCCACTTGGAAGTGGAGGTCAGAGTTATCTGTTCAAAGGGAAGCAGAGATGAAACAGTCGGCATTTCCCCAAAGCATCAGGGCTCTTGGGTATAACACCAAACCAGACCACGTCTACGAGAGGTAGAGACAAGGATACTGCAGATACTGGTTCACAAATGACGCAGGGTGCTGGAGTAGCTCAGCGGGTCAGGCAGCATCTCGGGAGAACATGGACAGGTGACGTTTCGGGTCAGGTCCCTTTCTCCCGGCCCGAAACGCCACCTCTTTCCACAGTTCTCCAGAGCTGCTGCCTGACCTGCTGAGCTACTCCAGCGCTTTGTACCTGTCCATGTTCTCCAGAGCTGCTGCCTGACCCGCTGAGCTACTCCAGCGCTCCACATCGCAGCAAAGGTGGAGATATCCAAAACAAAAAGTGCGATTTAAGACCACAGGTCAGAAGCAGTTGACTGCAATCACCAACAACGGTCTCAGTGGCTCAGTTGTCGGTCAGGGTAGAGTTAAACTCGCCACAGTTACAGGTCCGCCACCGATATTCCGGCAACAGGTGGTCTGGCACCTCCTTTACTCCGGACAAAATTACCAGAGCACATTTGAAATCCCCCCCGAAAACATGGTGCTCACACCGGGTGAGGCAGCCAATATTCACCTCATCGGGACTTCCACGGTCGATCGGCGGGATGAGTTTGCCCAATGTGGTCTGGGCTCTGGCGCTCCGGCCCGGCAGATCCGTTCCCATAGCCAAACCCGCGGCCGATCGGCGGGTCATGCAACCAGGGTTGTGGAACCTCGGCCTGGCCCGGAGCCAACAGATCCGTCCCCGTAAGCGACTACGGCCGGCCGGTATCTGGGTACTTCGGCGGCCTGGGCGGGCCGCTCCCGTACCGTCGCGCTCCTCCCGGAGGCCATGACCTCTGTTGGTCCGGCAAAACGGATAGTCCAGAAAGGCGGACACAAAGTGCTGGAGTAACTCAGCGGGACAGGCAGCGTCTAAGGACGGAAGGAATGGATGACGTTTCGGGTCGAGACCCTTCTTCAGAAAGGCTCTGGGACCAAAGGGTGCTGGAAAATCGGCGGTGGACCTGTACCCCCCCCCCCCCCCCCCCACCTCCCTCCCTCCAGGCCCACCCCACTGCGGAACCTGTAAGGTACAAAGTCTGTTTTGCTGGCCAATGTAAACCCTACAAGTCAGGTTTAAGCTCTGACAAGAGATTAATCATCCAATTATAAGCGGCGGCAAATGGTGCATGCAATCAGCCACCTCGGGGCGAGGCGCCAATACACTGCCTCGGGCCGCCTGGCCCAACGTATCCCATGTTTTTGAGGATCTACCGGAAAAATCGTCTTCGCGTCTTCGGGTTGCCACAACGCCTGCAAACCCCGAGGCAACGCTGCAGAATCCGTTCCGCAGCCTTGACTACCGAAATTAAGAGAGCAGTTTTAAAAAAAAGAAAAATATATAGGAGTAAACGTTGACCTTTGCCTCACAGAATGTCACACTTACAGGTGTCGAGACAAACTAAACTGTCGTCAAATTCTTCTTCAGTCTCCTCATTCCCCATAGGCACCGGGGACTTGGCCCTGCAGGAATCAACAGACATAACTTAGAGAAAGGAGCAGAGATCAGGGAATGGGACAGCAACAAAGAGCAGGGGGGAGGTTCTGTGCCCCACTGAGCATCAGGCGGAGATTCATTGTTAAACAGAGGGCCATTCGAAGCTGGCCTATGGGTCAGTTTCAAATCTGGAGACGGCGGTACCAGAAAAAGGACGTTGTGTAAAAACATACAGCACAAAACTGACATCAAATCCGAGGGCCTACACAACCGCTGAATGTGCGGTCTTGCCCATTATATATTAAGTTTAGTCTAGAGGTACCACCACGCGCAAACAGGCCCGTTGGCCCACCGAGTTTGCGACACACACTCGCACTATCCTATACCCGAGGGACAATTTACAATCTTTACCGAAGCCAATTAACCCACAAACCTATATGTCTTTGGAGAGTGGGAAGATACCGGAGCACCCGGGGAAAATCCACGTGGTCACAGGGAAAACATACAAATTCCATACAGACAGCACCTACGGTCAGGTTTGAACCCAGGTCTCTGGCGATGTAAGGCAGCAAGTAAGAATTTCATTGTTCTATCTGGGACACTCTTGACTCTACCGCTGCGCCGCGCCCAAGTAAGACTTTAGGGGTATATTAGTCGACTAGTTTACTAAAGAGCCTCTAACATCTCTGTCATGGACAGGAATAGAGCAGACTGAATTTACATTAGCCATAATATTTGAAACATTGCTCTGAGATCTTGAGTTTTTAAACGTTATAATTTAATTATCTTGAACCCAGGCCAGTAACCCCCCCCCCCTCAGGTAAATGGTGGGTTTCAGCAAAACAATTACATGTTGGATAATATCATGGGCGGCACTGTGGCACAGCGGTAGAGTTCCTGCTTTTCAGCACCAAACAGCCAGGCTCGATCCCAACTACGGATGCTGTCTATACAGAGTTTGCACATTCTCCCCGTGACCACGTGGGCTTTCCCCAGGTACTCCGGTTTCCTCCCACTCCAAAAACGTACGGGTTTATTGTAAATTTTTCCGTCGCGTGTAGGATAGTGCTAGTGTACAGGGATTGCTGGTCAGCGCAGACTCTGTGGGCCGAAGGGCCTGTATCACTGAACTCTACACAGTCTGAGCCAAGCAGTAAGATAAAGGCTGATCCAATTTAGGTCGCAAGGCTACACTGCTTGATTTCCCTGGACTTCCTTGCATTTCAATATTCATTCTGGAAAAGAATTACGTTGGAAAATAATTTCTTCCTCCTCAGTCTTAAATGAGCGACCTGTGATCCCAAAGCTCCTAATATTACGTATCATCTCTCGGGGAAATATTTCAGCATCCACCCCATCATACACTCAAAAAACAAACCATCTAATTTCCAGCTCAGTCCATTCCATGAGGCATAGAATCGTAGCGTGCGCGGAGAGGCCAACTTGCCTTCACTGTACAACATGTCCCATCTACAGTGGTACCACCTCCTGCATTTGGCCCATAACCTCCTAAACCTATTCTAGCCATGTACCTGTCCAAACATTTTAATGGTATCTCCTCTGGCAGTTCGTTCCATTCTCCCACCACCCTTCGCGTAGAAGTGCAGGTTCCCTTTAATTTTTTCTCCTCTGAAAGCATCTATATCCTAATACTAATGTTCTATGTACCTACGCACTAGTCTATGTCCTCTGGTACTCGATTCCCCTACTCTGGGCAAAAGACACTGTGCACCTACCCGATCTATTCCTCTCATCATTTTGTAAGACACTATAAGATCACCCCTCATCCTCCTGTACTCCAAGTACCAGCCTGCTCAACCTCTCCCTATAACTCATACCCTCCTCGTAAATCTTTTCTGCACCCCTTTCCAGCTTGACAGCATCTTTCCTATAACATGGTGCCCAGAATTAAAGACAATACTCTAAATGCAGCCTCACCAACTGCAACACGACTTCAACTTCGATACTCAATACTCTAACTGACGACGGTCAACGTACTAAAAGCCTTCTCGACCGCCCTATCTGCCTGCGACGGCACTTTCTCGGAACTATGTACCTGCACTTCCAGATTACTCTGCTCCATAAAACTCCCCGGAGTTCTACCATTCATAGACAGACGAGATGAGATCAGTTTAACTTGGCGTCATGTTGGGCGCAAACATAGGGCCTCTTCCCATACTGTACCGTTCGTGGTTTAATGCCTACCCAGGAGGATGTGTGTTGTGGCAGCATAGCTGAACCAATATGGAGTTTAAAAAAAAATAGCAACAGCCACTAGTCAAGAAGATCAGAAGGAGAGGTTGGATTGTTTTCTGAAGAATGATGGGTGCCTTTGAATGGGAAACAGAAACATAGAAAATAGGTGCAGGAGGAGGCCATTCGGCCCTTCGAGCCAGCACCGCCATTCATTGTGACTATAGAAACATAGAAAATAGGTGCAGGAGGAGACCATTCGGCCCTTCGAGCCAGCACCGCCATTCATTGTGATCATGGCTGATCGTCCCCTATCAGTAACCCGTGTCTGCCTTCTCCCCATAACCCTTGACTCCACTAACCCCTAGAGCTCTATCTAACTCTCTCTTAAATCCATCCAGTGACTTGGCCTCCACTGCCTTCTGTGGCAGAGAAATCCACAAATTCACAACTCTCTGGGTGAAAAGGTTTTTTCTCACCTCAGTCTTAAATGACCTCCCCTTTATTCTAAGACTGTGGCCCCTCGTTCTGGACTTGCCCCACATTGGGAACAATTTTTCCTGCATCTAGCTTGTCCATGTCCGGCAGAGGATCTAACGCACTTGATCACCAAAAGGTGTTGCCCCCAGGAACTAAAGAGCATGGGGAATTTTTCATGCTGATATGTTCATACGTTCTAGAAGCAGAATTAGGCCAATTGGCCCCTCAAGTCTACTCCGCTGCTCAATAATGGATGATCTATCTCTCCCTCTCAACCCCATTCTCCTGCCTTCTCCCCATAACCCCTTGGCACCCGCACTAATCAAGAATCTGTCAATCTCCACCAAAATATCCATGGACTTGTCCTCCACAGCCGTCTGTGGCAATGTATTCCATAGATTCACCAACCTCTGACTAAAGACATTCCTCCTCATCTCCTTTCTAAAGCTACGTCCTTTTTAATCTGAGGGTTTGGCCTCTGGTCCTTGACTCTCCCACTGGTGGAAGCATCCACTCGATCCAGGCCCAAGCACCAGGGAAGCAAGTACAATTCAATCGTGGTTTTAAAACGATCATTAGTTTAACGGCACAGACATTGTGGGCCTAATGGAACAGTGTTCAGATATTTGTTTTCTGATGGCTGAGGATTCATATTTGAATATACACAGGGCAGGTTGAATTTGCAGGTTAGATTGAGCAACTTTCCCACGATGTGCTGAAAAATGACGCCAAGTTAAACTAATCTCCTCAGCCTGCATGCGACCCATATCCCTCCATATGCACTTGCCTACATAAAAGCCGTACAAACGCCACTGTCATACTTGCCTCCACCACCACCCTTGGCAGTGCATTCCAGACAACAGACAATAGGTGCTGGAGTAGGCCATTCGGCCCTTCGAGTCAGCACCACCATTCAATGTGATCATGGCTGATCATCCCCAATCGGTACCCTGTTCCTGCCTTCTCCCCATATCGTCTGATTCCGCTATCTTTAGAAACATAGAAAATAGGTGCAGGAGTAGGCCATTCGGCCCTTCGAGCTTGCACCACCATTCAATATGATCATGGCTGATCATCCAACTCAGTATCCTGTACCTGCCTTCTCTCCATATCCCCTGATCCCTTTAGCCACAAGGGCCACATCTAACTCCCTCTTAAATATAGCGAGCCCTATCTAGCTCTCTCTTGAAAGTATCCAGAAAACCGGCCTCCACCAGTGAGGCAGAGAATTCCACTGACTCACAGCTCTCTGTGAGAAAATGTGTTTCCTCATCTCCGTTCTAAATGGCTTACCCCTTATTCTTAAACCGTGGCCCCTGGTTCTGGACTCGCCCAACATCGGGAAGATGTTTCCTGCCTCTAGCATGTCCCTCAGACCCTCACTATATGCATAGAAAACTTGCCCCTCTCAACTTAAAACTAAGCCCTCGAGTCTTTGATATTTCCACCCAGGCAAAACGAGGTTCTGACTGTCTACCCTATCTATGCCATTCATAATTTTCTATACTTTAGTTTAGTTTAGAGATACAGCGCAGAAACAGGCCTTTCAGCACACTGAGTCTGCACCGACCAGTGATCCTCGCATAACACTATCCTACACTCACTAGGGACAATTTACATTTATGTCAAGCCAATCAACCGACAAACCTGTATGTCTATGGAGTGTGGGAGGAGGACATCGAAGTTCTCGGAGAAAACCCACGCGGTCATGGGGTGAACGTACAAACTCCGTACAGACAGCACCCGTGGTTGGGATCGAACCCGGGTCTCTGGCGCTGTAAGGCAGCAACTCTGTCGCTGTGCCACCGTGCCGCCCATTTCTACCAGGTCAATGGTGCGATTTAACTTGGACAACATCTTGTCAGACGGTGCTGGGTGTTCTCTCACCGGTTGTAGTTTGTCTCCTCCCTGAACTCGTAGTACACACGCCCGCGGTCTTCGTGGCGTCTCTTTTGGCCTCGCCGCTCTGTTTCGTGTGGTCGCTCATCGCTGCCCGAGGCACGCTCCTTGCTCGCGCCCTCTCCTGGCTCCTGCTCGTTGTTCAGCTTACCTGCCAGCAAGAATAACAAGGATTATAAATCATTGCTTCCCTTCCAGTGCCGCATGGCTTCCGAATCAACTTCTGCTACGGGAGAGCTGCCAAAATTACCAGGCTCCGTCCTTTCACAGATCTCCCTCGGTAGAGAGTCAGGGCGTTGCAGGCAAACAAGAGGGTCTACTTCACATACTGTTAAATCAACACATGGCACGTGCCCTACTGTATTTGGACACAGAGACACACATAGAGAGACACACACACATAGAGAGACAGAGAGAGAGAGAGAGAGACACACACACACACAGTAACTAAAAAACCACCTCAATAAATGACACATTTGAGGTAGAGGATGTGAAAGGGATGCCATTCATGTCCCCCAAGCAGTACAGCTATTTAATTTGATGACAAATTACTCCCTTGAAGTAGCCATCTACAAACGCAAAGGCTCGCCGAATTGTTTAGGAAGAAACTGCAGATGCTGGTACAAATCAAAGACAGGCACAAAAAGCTGGAGTAACACAGCGGGTCAGACAGCATTTCTGGAGAAAAGGAATAGGTGACGTTTTGGGTCGGGACCCTTCTTCAGACTTTACTACCGTCTATCTCTCTTGTTTCCCTTTCCCCTGACTCTCAGTCTGAAAGGAGGGTCGACCAGAAACGTCACCTTTTCCTTTTCTCCAGAGATGCTGCCTGACCTGCCAAGTTACTCCAGCTTTATGTGTCTATCTTTGCCGAATTGTTTATTTACGCATTGAGAATATGAGCTTGTCTAATTACCACTGAAGTTTAATTTAGGCATTCCTATTTTAGGAATACTGCGCTCTAATTTGTGCCCGGTAAACTTACACACAAGCTTTCAGTTATCTTGTATATTCAACAAAGACTGCCTGCAGCTATGAGGTTACATGTTTAAATGTATCTGCCTTTATTGGGATTGGAAGGGAAAGATTTATAATGTTGTGGGATGTGATATACCCACAATGTCCCCAATTGGCAGTGTAGTTGTGTGCAGTACCTGGCATATGTTTGATTAGTACGGGTGTCAGGGGTTTTGGGGAGAAGGCAGTAGAATGGGGTTGAGAGCGAAAGATAGATCAGCCATGATTTTGAATGGCAGAATAGACGATGGGCCGAATAGCCTAATTCTGCTTCCATTACTTATTTAGGTGCTATTTTCCAAGCCCATAAACTACAAGGTGCCTGTATTAGACCAATCTACAAAAATGCTAAAATGAGATTTATTAATGCTGACGGCAATCAGCATAAACATACATCTTAAAATGAAAAGTTTAAGAAGGGACTGCAGATGCTGGAAAATCGAAGGTAGACAAAAATGCTGGAGAAACTCAGCGGGTGAGGCAGCATCTATGGAGCGAAGGAAATAGGCAACGTTTCGGGTCAAAACCCTTCTGAAGATGCTGCCTCACCCGTTGAGTTTCTCCAGCATTTTTGTCTACTCTTAAAATGAAAAGAAAAGCTCCCAAGTTCTGAAATTAAATGAAATCATGGCTGATCCAACATCTGCACTCCAATGAACAAAACCAAGTCTCTAATTAAAATTGACACATCTTAATCAAATCATCTTCTAAATTCTGGAAATATGACCCCAGTTGTATAACCTCTCGTAACCTAACTCCGGGAGCAGCAAAGAAACATGTCTGACGTGCTCTCATTGTTGTAATGGAGGAAATTAGGTCATGTTTACACACAGGGATTCGGAAATGGTTCAGCGCTGAAGAAAGAAATGACTGCAGATATGCTGGTTAATACACAAAAGGACACAAATTGCTGGAGTAACTCAGCAGGTCAGGCAGCATCTAGAGAACATGGAAAGGTGACACGCTGTTCCAGGTGTTAACTTCTCTACATCGGCGGGACCAAGCGTAGGCTCGCCGATCGCTTCGCTGAACACCTTCGCTCAGTCCGTCTTAACCAACCTGATCGCCCGGCTGCTCAGCACTTCAACTCCCCCTCCCATTCCCAATCTGACATTTCTGTCCTGGGCCTCCTCCATTGCTAGAGTGAGGCCCAGCGCATATTTTGCTTGGGTAGTTTACACCCCAGCGGTATGAACATTGACTTCTCTAATTTTAGATAGCCCTTGCTTTCTCCCTCCTTCCCCTCCCCTTCCCAGTTCTCCCACACGTCCTACTTTCTCTGCCTACTTCCTTTCTCTTTCCCCGCCCCCCCCCCCCCCCCCCCGATATCACTCTGAAGAAAGGTCTCGACCCAAAACTTCGCCAATTCCTTCTCTCCATAGATGCTGCCTAACCCGCTGAGTTTCTCCAGCATTTTTTGTCTACCGATTTTTCCAGCATCTGCAGTTCTTTCTTAAACATGGAAAGGTGACATGTTGGGCCGAGACCCTTCTTCAGACTGACAGTAATGGAGGGGAGAAGAAAGCTGGAAAAGGGGATGGGCAGGACAAAGCATGCAGGTAGCAGGGAGGTGTTTGACAAGCAGGTGGTTGGAATAAAGGCCAAAGTTAAGAGGGACATGTTTAAAGAACTACAGATTTGAAACCAGAGGGAGGAAAGTAGGGGGTGGAGGAGGAGTAGTTGGGAGTCATTAGAGGTTATCTAAAATTGGATAATTTAATGCACATACCGTCGGGTTGTAAGCTTACAAAAGCAAACCCAAAAAGGGCCTAGGTTACATGTCCTGCACTTGCAAATATAAATGATGCACAGGCTCAAGTGCTTTCACCTATTGATGGCCCCACTTATAGAGAAAAAGCACTTTGTGTAATCTTGTTTAGTTTAGAGATACAGCATGGAAACAGGCCCTTCGGCCCAACGAGTCGGCACCGACCAGCTGCAACCTCTCCCTGCAGTGGAAACCTCTAATCCAAGCAGCATTCTGGCAGTAAACAAAATGGTGGAGTAGTAACTCAGCGGGTCAGGCAGCATTTCTGGAGAAAAGGAATAGGTGACGTTTCGGGTCGGGACCTTTCTTCAGACTGGGAGTCAGGGGAAAGGGAAACGAAAGATAGGACAAATAAATGAAAGGTTTTCAAAAAGCAACGATGATCAAGGGAAGGTGGAGCCCACAATGGTCCATTGTTAGCTGTGGGGTAGGTGATAACGAGTGATACTTCTGGTAAACCTGGTGTCCTAACCCATTTTTGTCCTTGAGACCCTGCCACATCCTTCTGGCCACACGTTTACTTAGTATCCACATCCCAAAACACTTTAAAACTGAGCGGCTTGCATGACGCAACATCAGATCCATTGTAGACTCAAAAAGGTGGAGTAACTCAGTGGGACAGGCAGCATCTCTGGAGAGAAGGAATGGGCGACGTGCCTCGAACCGAAATGGCGTCCATTCCTTCTCTCCAGAGGTGCAGCCTGTCCCGCTGAGTTACTCTAGCATTTTGTCTCTATCTACGTTGTAAACCAGCATCTGCAGTTCCCTCTTGCACATTAGATTCATTAGGAGGATTTACCCAAAAAAACACACAAAATGAACACACTCCTGAAGGAGTTGCAGCAACTAAGTACCAAAGGAAGTCTCCTAAAGTCTGCCACCATTCCATGAAATACATTAAAATGTAATTTTAGCTCCATCATTAATTTCCTCTTCCATTTTAATGAGGGCTGTGGAGGGTTTGTGCAGTAATTTAATTAGGTTTCTGATGAGATTTATAAACTACGCATGGCATGTCACCGCAATCGGTACAGTCCTGAGCCCAAATGACAATTTCCCACTGGCTCAATTGGCTCGATGATGCTTGCAGTGGGTTATAGCTGATCTTGCCAGGGGCCTTTTCAGCTATGTCGAAAGCGACCATCGATCAACTCGCGGCAATTTACAGAGGGCCAATTAACCTACAGAGCCGCTGCACGTCTTTGAAATGTGGGAGGAATCCAGAGCACCCGGAAGAAACCCACACAGTCACAGAGAGAACGTGCAAACTCCACACAGGCAACACGGTCGTGATCAAATGCTACACTTGTCGCTTTTCCAAGATCAAATAGAGGTCAGATTCAACCCAGTTTAAAGATGATGTGCTGGGCATTTTTTTTTTAATATATTTTTTTTTTTTAAACACAAACGTAGGTGGGTGCCTGGAACGCGCTACTAGGGATGGTACTGGAGGCAGATACAATAGTAACATTTAAGAGGCTTTTAAATTGGCACGTGGAGGAACGGGGAGTGGAGGGCTATGGATCATGTATAGGCAGATGAGATCATTTTATCTTGGCATTTTGGTTCTTGTGTGGTACTGTTTGATGTTCATAAGGTAAAGAAGCAGAATTAGGCCATTCGACCCATCAAGTCTACCCCGCCATTTAATCATGGCTGATGTATCTTTCTCTCTCAACCTCATTCTCCTGCCTTCTCCCCATAAACGGCAACACCCATACTTATCAAGAATCTGTCAATCTCCGCCTTAAAATATCCATTGACGGGCCTTCACAGCATTCTGTGGCAATGAATTCCACCGATTCACGACCCTCTAACTAAATAAATTCCGCCTCATCTCCTTTCTAAACATACGTCTTTTTATTCTGAGGCTGTGGCTTCTGGTCCTAGATTCTCCCACTAGTGGAAACATCCTCTCCACATTCACTATCTAGGTCATTCACTATTCGGGGAGTTCAATTAGGTCCTCCCTCATGCTTTTTCTCCTTCTTTCTTGTACGTTTCCTCCTTTCTAAATATTCTATGACATGGAAATTATTTTTTAATTCACTGTGGTCAAGGGAGAAGGAAAAAAAATGAAAAGGCGGAATATTCTTTGAATGAGAGATTGAAACGCACTGGTGTTCAGAGGAAGCTGGTTCAACACTAATTATTGGAAGTTAATAAGCAGGTTCAGTAGCTAATTAGGAAGGCTTTTATTGCGAAAGGATTTGAGTACAAGAGCAAAGAAACCTTACTCCAATGATAGAGAGTGCCGGTGAGACCACATGTGGATTATTGTGCACAAATCTGGCCTCCCTAGCAAGAGTATGCATTTGTGTTAAAGAGAGGGCAGCAGTGGTTCACCAGATTGTCAAATTGCTAGTACAAAGAGCGATTAGGCAGACTAGACTGTGTTCTCTAGAGCCCAGAAGATTAAGAGGTGATCTCATTGAAGTAGACAAAATTCTTCTGGGCTTGACAGTCCATGCAGAACGGCCCGAGTGTTGCGAATCGGAGCCGGAGTTTCAAAGTGTTTTATTAATTTAAATAAATCGAGAACGCTGGAGGCAGGAAACATGTTCCCAATGTTGGGGGAGTCCAGAACCAGGGGCCACAGTTTAAGAATAAGGGGTAAGCCATTTAGAACTGAGACAAGGAAACACTTTTTCACACAGAGAGTTGTGAGTCTGTGGAATTCTCTGCCTCAGAGGGCGATGGAGGCCGGTTCTCTGGATACTTTCAAGAGAGAGATAGATGGGGCTCTTAAAGATAGCAGAGTCAGGGGATATGGGGAGAAGGCAGGAACGGGGTACTGATTGGGGATGATCAGCCATGATCACATTGAATGGCGGTGCTGTCTCGAAGGGCCGAATGGCCTTCCCCTGCACCTATTGTCTATAATACTAAAGGGGGTGAAGTTTTGGAATTCACGGCCGAAAGAGACCAACTGAGTATATTTAAGACTGCAGGATATTAAGAAGTCTGTGGTTAGTGCAGGATAAGGGAGGCACGGTAAAAGACCAGATATGATCTTGCTCAACGGCAGGAGAAGCACGTGGCTAAACGGTCAGCTCCTGCTTCTATTAGTTAGGCTCCCCGGGGCACAGTGCCAGGGACACGGGTTCCATCCTGACCTCGGGTGCTATCTGTGTGGAGTTTGCACGCTCCCCCTGTAACTGTGTTGGGTTTCTGGGTGCTCCTGTTTCCTCCCACGTCGCAAAGACGTGCGGGTTTGCAGGATAATTGGCCGCCGTAATGTATAGGGTGAGAAGGTGGGATAACAGAACTAGTGAACGGGTGGTCAATGTTCAGCCTGTGTCCGTGTTCCACCTCGAAATGAAACGCTAATTTTTAACTCGGTAGAACTGCAGATGCTGGTTTACACCGTAGACACAAAATGCTGGAGTAACACAGCGGGGCAGTCAGCACCTCTGGAGAGAAGGAATGGGTGACGTTTCGGGTCGAGACTGACCCTTAAGAATGGTCCCAGCCGGAAACGTCACCCATACCTTCTATCCAGAGATGCTGCCTGTGTTACTCCAGCATTTTGTGACTATTTTTTAACTGTTGCACAGAAAAAGATTTTCAAGTGTTGACATTGGGAACAGTGCAGATGTTGAAAAAGAAAATTAAACTCTAGTCAGTGTTACGTTTTGAAATATGACCAAGTCATTAGATTGTTCCCGCTGATGATAACTCTACCCTTGCTTGTGTTGCGGGGCCCAACATGGTCTCTTAACATGTTGCCAGAGTCGGGAGAGATAGCTGGGCTGGAAGTCCCATTACATCATTAGGAAACCACGCCCTAACCATATTTTCCAAAAAAACAAGTTTGTCTTTTCAAGCACAGGATTGAAGGCAGTTGTGGTGCAGAGCCTCTTATTTCTCAAGGGAGCTGTGATTAACTGGGGAAACAATACTTCTGGCATGAACTCAATGAATGGGCTTAATCGGGAGTCACAAACCTTGTTAACATTGACACTGCAACTGCAGGCTAAAAATAAAAATCAGAAATCTCCTGCTCTCAGACAATTCAATATTTTTAGGATATACATGGATGTGACAGTCATTGGGGAAAGCTGGCAGTTATTTCCCCATCTCCAATGGTCATAGGGAAGAGGAAGGGGAACCGAGGTAGTCTGGTTGTTGACGTTATTCCCACAGTCTTTCACCCTTTGCAACTCAGGCGGGAGGGAAACTGATGTTGGCGTCTTCTAAGTGGCAATGGTCACAATTCTGGAGAGGTTGCCAAGAAAAGCAGGAACAAAGAACCACAGGTGCTGGTTAATACACAAAAGGACAGAAAATGCTGGAGGAACGCAGCAGGTCAGGCAGCTTCTCTGGAAAACATGGATAGATGATGTTTCGGTTGGAGACCCTTCTTCAATTTAACTTAGAGGTACAGTATGACACAGGATCTTTGGCCCACTGAGCCCAAGCCGACCATTGATCACCCATTCAAACTTGTTCTGTGTTATCCCACTTTCTCATCCACTCCCTACACACTGGGGACAATTTAGACCCCTCCTTCAGACCTTTCTTCTGAAGATCCGAAACGTCACCTGTCCATGTTTCTCTGAGTTACTCCAGTACTTTTGCATCCCTTTGTCAATAAAAAAAAGCCGTTGCAAATTGCTGCCAGGCATCTTGCAGATGGCACAGACTGCAGGCACACTGTGCCGGCACTGTGAGGAAGAAATGTTTCGGACTGGGTGCCAATCGAGGGCTGCTTTGTCCTGGATATTATTGAAGGCATTAGCAAGGAACCACAGATGCTGGTTTATACGAACGAACGACACAAAATGCTGGAATAACTCAGAGGGTCTGGCACGGTGTGCAGCTGCTGCCTTACAGCGCCAGAGCCCCAGGTTCAATCCCGACTGTGGGTTCTTCCTGTATACCATCTGTACGTTCTCTACATGACCATGCGAGGTTTCTCCGGTTTCCTCTCGCACTCCAAAGACAAACAGGTTTGTAGGTTAATTGACTTTGAGAAAAATTGTAAATTGTCCCTCGTGTGTAGGATAGTGCCAGTGTATGGGGATCACTGGTCAGCGCAAACTTGTTGGGCCTGTTTCCGCACTGCATCTTTAAACTAAACATCGCTGGAGGAATATAAATAGACGACGTTTCCAGTCGGGACCCGTCACAATTATCAAAGGCACTCACTTGCAGGATACTCAGCCTATCACCTGCATTGTAGCCACAGTATTATTTGTCAGATGGAATTTAAGTGTCTGATCAATGGCAAGGTCAGAAGGACGAGGGCCTCAATGGCATTGCCACTGAATGACAAGTGGAGCTGGAAAAACAAGTGGAGCTGGGAAACAGGAACGGGAACAGAAAATAAATGTTGCAGATCAGGCAGCAGCTGTGAGTTAATGTTGCAAAGCCAAAGACCTTTTATCAAACAAAATGTGTAGGAAGGAACTGCTGATGCTGGTTTAAACCGAAGATATACACAAAAAGCTGGAGTATCTCAGGGTGTTAGACAGCATCTCTGGAGAGAAGGAATAGGTGATGGTTCGGGATGAAAGTGTTGAGTCTCATTGTCTGTAGCCCACCTAACCCACACAGCCTGTTTGCTTTATCATCGTTACATTTTTGCATATCATTCATTCATTTGTTCTATATCTCTCTATATCACGTCTTTATCTCATTTCCCTTTCCCCTGACTCTCAGTCTGAAGAAGGGTCTCGATCCAAAACGTCACCAGTTCCTTTTCTCCTGAGATGCTGTCTGACCTGCTGAGTTACTCTAGCTTTTTGTGTCTGCCTTCGACCTTTTATGAGAAATAGGAATTCAAACTTGTTACGTTACAGAGAAGGCGAAGAGGCACAGAAAACAATAGGAAAGTTAGCGATACAATCAAGGCCAAGGGAGACAGAGTGACAAACAATGGCGGTGCCAGCTGAGAGGGGTGACAGCTTGTTAATCACAGCTGATCTGAGTGCAGGTGTACACAGAAGCCGGAGGAGACGAGGAGTAAATAAATCCTGGAACTGCAGGATGCTGAGCATTATCGCTGGAAATACTCCAAAGATGTGGAGACGAGAATGGAGGTTCACAACCCATCATTTGGAAAGGGCGATTATCTAAAATGTTTCGATGCTGGAGTGGCAGGGGCTGGAACATACAAGACAAGGCCCTGCCCTCAGCTGATCTTCAGCAATGTGAAGAACTGTGTAGATGGCCAAAGACAAAGGTGGTCAGAGTGGGTCTTTAGTTTTGGTTTCAGAGATACAACACGGAAACAGGTCCTTCGGCTCATCGAGTCTGCTTCGACCAGCGATCCCTGCACATTTACACTAGCCTACACACAACTAGGGACAATTTACAATTATACCAAGCCAATTAACCTATATGTTTTTGGAGTGTGGGAGAAAATCAGAGAAGCTCCCACGCAGCTCACAGGGAGAAAGTACAAACTCCGCACAGACAAGCACACGTAGTCAGGATCGAACCCGGGTCTCTGCTCTACCACTGAGCCACCTTGCCGCAGTAGGATGGAGAATTAAAGTGGTATGGGAGTGGGGATTCAGGCCTGTCCTTGTGGACAGAGATATTCTGCAAAGCAATCACCTTATCTCCTCCAATGTATAAACTGCTGCGTTATGAGCACCATATGTAGTGCACTAAACTGGTAGTGAGGAATGGTTGCACTCTGGGATGGCTGTGTCACAGAGCACAGAAAAAAGGCCCCTTCGGCACAACATGCCCATGCTAACCAACATGCCTCATCTACCGTTCCACTGCCCGCGTTTGGCCCACACCCCTCTAAATCTTTCCTATCCACGTATCTCTCCAAATATCTTAAATGTTGTCTGAGTACCTGCCTCAACTACCGCCTCTGGCAGCTCATTCCACGTACCCACTACCCTCCGTGTGGACAAATCTGAGAAACGTTACCCATCCTTTTTCTCCAGAGACGCTGCCTGACTCACTGAACTACTCCAGCATTTTGTGTCTGTCTTTGGAATGAACCAGCATCTACAGTTGCTTCCTACACATTCCAGCTTTGAAGTGGTTAGATGAAAAAGCACAGAATGAAGGCAAGTGCATAATGGAGCAGACAGAAGAGAGAGGTGATCAGGGTGAACAGTCCCCTCAGGGTGCTGAAGGGCAAGAGGCCATGATGTCTTTGGTGGTGGGACCAAGTTGAAGATGCCAGCAATCATTAGATGACCCGCTCGCTGAACATGGAGGATGGTGGTGCGGGAGGCAAGGACAAAGGGCAACCTATTCCTTGCTCCCGGTGGGAGAAGTGGAAGTGTGGGAAATGGGGCAGAAGCAGCTGAGAACCCTGTCAACTACAATGGTCAGGAAGGCGTAAGCATTCAGCAGCTCAGTAGGAAAGCGCTCACTTTGGTTGTCCTTGGAAACGAGGAACTGCAGATGGAGTTTTACACAAAAGGCCACAAAAAAAATGCTGGAGTCACTCAACAGGTCAGGCAGGATCTCTGGAGGAAATGGTTAGGTCAGAACCCTTCAGATAGGAGTAGCCTAAAATGCCAGGAATGCTGAAATCAGATGAGTAACACCCGCCTACGCAGGGAGGAGAAACTAAATCTAAGGGCTAACCCTTAACCTTTGCACCACTCCAAGCAGAATTTGACCACAAAGTGCTGGAGTAACTCAGCGGGTCAGGCAGCATCTCTGGAGAACATGGATTCTAACGGGACCCTTCTTCAGAATCCAAAAGGCAGCTGACCTGAAACATCGCCTGTCTATGTCCTCCAGAGATGCTGCCTGACCCGCTGAGTTACGCCAAAGACAGTTACAAAAAGCTGGAGTAACTCAGCGGGTCAGGCAGCATCTCTGGAGAAAAGGAAAAGGTGGCGTTTTGGTTCGAGCCCCTTCTCCAGTTACTCCAAGTTGCTTTGTGTTCATTCATTTTGTTTGTTCTGTGACTGAGTTAAATCAAGGAAAGTTCTGGGGTAAGCACTCCAAATCTTAAAAGACAAGATGCAATTTAGGTAAGGTGCACTTGCAGACATGGTCAGAACAGTGGGTGGCATTCGAGCAAAAGACGGTAAAGTTACAAATCGAATACATTGCCATGAATGAAGGGGAACTCCCAATTGCAGAGCCTGATTGATGTCGCAGAACCTGCAGAGCAAGACGAGGGAAGCCCAACTCTGCAGGATCCGGAAGCGGTACAGTGAAAATAGAAAGGAAATTAGCCACCCAAAGTTGATGCAACCGAAAGACTGTCAGCTACATGAGGTTAACACGGGAAAATATATATCAAAACCTCGCCTTTTACGTGGGGGTTGCATGATTGAAAAGCAGCGTGTAAATCAAACATATGAGGGGGCAATGCACGTGACTACGCTACCAGGCATAAAATTGAGTACGTTATCCCAAAAATAAGAGCATGCAAATGAAACTTTGGTAGTAATTAGATAGCCGCGTCATTCTAAAAACGTGTAACGCAAGCACGCGTAAAGGAGAGATGTATGTACACTATTAGAAACTAATAGAGTAGCGAGCGGGCAAAGGAGGAAAATACCTGAGAGTGAAAAGCCTTTGTTGTGTGCTAACCAGTCAGCGGAAATGCAATACATGATTACAATCGAGCCGTCCACAGTGTATAGATATGGTATAAGGAAATAACATTTAGTGCAGGATAAAGTCCAGTAAAGTCAGATAAATTTAATGGAGATGTTTGGGACAAGTTTTCTTTTTACACAGAGTGGTGGGGGCCTGGAACGCATTGCCGGGGGTGGTGGTGAAGGCATTTGTGTGTTTTAGATATGCACATGGAAGCTCAACAAATAGTGATCTGGATCATGTGATTAGTTCAGTTAGGCATCATGTTCAGTACAAACATTGTGGGCCAAAGGGCCTGTTCCTGTGCTGTACTGATCTGTTCTATGTAGGTTTTAGCAAGGCATTTGATTGATTTCATCTCTGACCCCTCTCACCGTGGCCACAAACTCTTTGAATCACTTCCCTCTGGAAGGCGACTCCGGACTGTCAAAGCTGCCACAGCCAGACATAAAAACTGTTTTTATCCACGAGTAGTTGCTCTACTCAACAGCCAAAAATCTGTAGCCTCCCTTTGATCTGGTATTTTGTTGGTTCACATGCTTGATCAATGGTGTTTTATCATTAATGTTTTATTATTATTATTGTTTAGTGTTTTCTGAGTCATTCGTAACTGTCACTGTATGTCATGTTGTTACTTATGGGCGGAGCACCAAGGCAAATTCCTTGTATGTGAATACTTGGCCAATAAACTTACTTACATTTAAAATTAAAGCCTACAAGATCCAAAAGAAACTGGCAAGTTGGATTAAGAGTACAATGGCACGGTGCTTGGATACATTTTTCCCCACACCTGGCAATTTATTTACTTAAAAATACTGGATCCCCCCGTTGGATTGCAACCTAGTCGTGGTAGGGGAGCTTGTGTGTCTCAGTGACCCCTAGAGCTATGCCAGCGGGAGATTCATCTCCTGTTAGGGTCTCCCATGCTGGACAGGTCGAAGGGTAGAGGCGAGACGAAGAGCAATCCACTAGGTCCTCCAGGTTGGAGGTTGAGCACAGGGCTAACAACCCTGTCTCGTAAAACAAATATGTTACGGAAATAGCAACTGAAGGAATCAACACTACTGGGCGTGATGGACTTGCAGGGCTATCGACAGATGCTACCACCTGGCGTCGAACTGTAGAGGAGGAAATGAAAGCAATGGACCTGACCTGGGGTAGTGTCCAGAAGCTAGCCCAGAACAGACAGGAGTGGAGGACCTTCGTTGCTGCCCTACATGCCAGGAGGCAGAATAGGCAGTAAGTAAATACTGGATGTCCTTTTATTCCCATTGTCCACCGCCTTGAAAATAATTCACTCCTCTGTAATACTACCAACATTACCAAATCATTCAATCATACATCAGGAAGTGAAAAATGGAACAGAAGCTATTTTTCCTACTGTGATGGACAGGAATGTAGAAGTATTCAGCAGCTCTGTGGGACAGTTTTGGTAGCTGCAGGGATAATTCATTTTTATTTAACCCCGTAATGGAACAAATGCAGGAGGGCGTGGAGGAAGAGTTCCACATTTTAACAAGCAAGAGTAACAATTTAGGAAAAATGCACTGGAAACTTTGCAGTGCCTGGGACCCAGGCTTAATCAGGAATTCCGCCCACATCCCAAAGATGTGCAGCTGGTAGTTCACTGTAAATTGCCCATTTTTTGCTCATGTTTTTGTGGTAGAATTGGGGGGGGGGGGGGGGGGGTTGATGAAAATGAGAACCAAATGGATCAATGCAGCACTGGTGTATATGGTTGGCTGATGGCATCATGGACTTGATTGACTGAAAAATGGAGCATGGAAATAGGCCCTTCGACCAACCGCGTCCACAGATAACTAGTTCTATGTTATTCTACTTTTGCATTCATTCCCGACACATTCGGGCAAATTAACCTATAAATGTGTACTGCTTTGGGATGTGGGAGGAAACTGACCCACACAGTCACAGGGAGAACATGCAAACCGCTGAGGTCAGGATCAAACCCGGTTCTGGCGCTACGAGGCAGGGGCTCCACCAGCTGCGCCACTGCGGAGCCCCTAAAGTGATGCTGTCCATGACTTGGCGGGCTGAAGGGCCCATTTTCATCCTGTTCTCAGCAATGGTAGTTTTAGTGACGGGAACGTTAAAGGGCGGAGGGTCTTTGCAGAGGCTGATAAGTTCTTGTTTTGTGTTATTGAAAGCAAAGATCTCTAGGGTACAGGAAGCCCTCAATGATCCAGTTAGGCAATCACAAAAGCAATAGCTGAAATTCTGAAAGAATTAAGTACATTTGGGAAAGAGACACAAAGAGGGGAGAGAGGGGGGGGGGGGGGAGGGAGGGGGTTTCAGCAAAGTAGTAGGAAACTGGGATTGCTCTTAAGAGCAAGGATGAATACTCAAAGGGATGAATATCCTCCTGCTGTTGGGACAAGGAATGATGGATGCTAAAAAAAAAATAGAAACATAGAAAATAGGTGCAGGAGTAGGCCATTCGGCCCTTCGATATGACATGGCTGATAACCCAACTCAGTATCCCATCCCTGCCTTCTCTCCATATCCCTTTAGCCTCAAGGGCCACATCTAACTCCCTCTTAAATATAGCCAATGAACTGGCCTCAACTACCTTATGTGGCAGAGAATTCCACAGATTCACCACTCTCTGTGTAAAAATGATTTTCTCATCTCGGTCCTAAAAGAGCAGAGGGATCTCAAGGTGTGTCTACACTGAAGAAAGCAGGACTGAAAGGCCACATGTTTAAGAGTAAATAGCAGATACTTGTTGTAACAAGGAACTGCAGGAGTGGAGGATGGGAAGTGGGACAATGGTGGTAGAGTTAATAACTACACAAACACACTTGTTCTGCCACACGACCACTGTGCACACTTTCTGGTCAACGCACAAAGGATATACCAGTGTCCACAAAACCTGGATTTACTAAGGGGGAAAAAAGACACAAAATGCTGGAGTAACTCAGTGTGTCAGCCAGCATTTGGATCGGGACCCTTCCTCAGATTTAATTCACCAGGATTGGTTCAAGTGAATCCACTCCAACATCTACAATACCTCTGGTCATCAAATACAGCAAGAATCCATGCAAAGCTCATGACATCACCCGTTATTAGTATAAACACAACTTGAACACACAGTGGAGTGCACAGTGACATGTGTAGAGTAAACAAATACTGAAACCAACAAAGACATTCATTAAGAATGTGTCCACACTTTAGCAGATTATGATACTCACTATGGCACCAGCCAGCAACTCAACTCAGAGCATTTCACTATGACAATACAATACGCTATGACAATAGTTGTATTGTAAACACACAATGAGTAAGAAAGAACTGCAGATGCTGGTTTAAATCGAAGGTGAGCACAAAATGCTGGAGTAACTCAGCAGGACTGGCAACATGTCTGGAGAAAAGGAATGGGTGACGTTTCGGGTCGAGACCCTTCTTCAGACTGATGTCAGGGGGGTGGGCGGGAAAAAGCTAGAATGTAGTCGGAGACAGTAAGACTGGTGGGAGAACTGGGACGGGGGACTTCAAATTCTTGCTTTCCCTCTCTATCCCCTCCCCCCTTCACAGTTCACCCTCCAGTCTTACTGTCTCGGACTACATTCAATCTTTGTCCCGCCCACTCCCTGGCTAAAGAAATTCCACCTTATCTCCATTCTAAATATATGCCATTTTTTTCCTGAGACTGTGCCCTCTGGTTCTGGACTCTCCCTTTACTGGGAACATCCACTCCACATCCCCTCTATTTTAGGCCTTTCGTTATCCGGTTGGATTCAATGAGATTCTCCCCCTTATCCTTCTAAACGCAACATCAAATAGCTCAGAGCTGTTACAGCAAAAATAAAATCAGGGATGGAATTCACAAGTTATAGGAGTAGAATTAGGCCATTCGGCCCATCGCATCTACTCCGCCATTCGATCATGGCTGATCTCTGCCTCCTAATTCCATTTTCCTGCCTTCTCCCCATAACCCCTGGCACACGTTCTAATCAATAATTTGTCTATTTCTGCCTTAAAAATATCCACTGGCTTGGCTTCTACCACCCTCTGTGGCAATGAGTTCCATAGATTAACAACCCTCTGACTAAAGATGTTCCTCCTCACCTTTCTAAAAGAGCGCCCATTGATTCTGATGCTATGACCTCTGGTTCTAGACTCTCCCACCAGTGGAAACATAATTTCCACGTCCACTCTATCTATGCCTTTCATTATTCTGTAAGTTTCAATGAATGAGGTCCCCCCTCATTCACCATAAAACAAAATGGAAAGTCAATGCCAAATAGTGTGACCACTAGTTACCAATGTTACGAACATCATCAGATTCAGGGAGTATTTGCCCCGTAACCAATGTTGTGAACTAGTGGAACATCAGTTACAGTGTTAACACTTCCGCAATCCAGCCCGAAATTCACAGGACACCAGTCTGGAATTCCACATTGACACCGGTTACAGTGTAAACACTACCCAGATCCAAGCTGGAACCCACATTTCATATACAATGTAAACACTACCAAATTCAGTCTGGAAGCCACATGGTCCCCAGTTACAGGGTAAACAATTGAAATCAACCCTGCAATTCACAGGGTCACAGGTTAGTGCAAACACTACTTGAATTCTGTCTGGGGTTCCCAGAGCCACCGGTTACAGCATATACATCACCCAAATCCAGTCTGGAATTCCCAGGCAGACTAATTAGTGTACATACTACCCAAATCCAGTCTGTAATCCAGAGGGACACCGGTTACAGTGTAAATACTAACCTAACCCTCTAGAATTCACAAGGGCATTGGTTACAACATACACACTAACCCAATCCAACATTGACACCAGTTAGAGTGTAAACAATTCAAATGCAGTCAAGATTTCATGGGACATCAGTTATAGTTGAAACACTACCCAAATCCAGTCTGGAAGCAACATGGACACGTTATAGTGCAAATTAATGGATATTTTTAAGGGAGAGATAGATTCTTGAATAGTACAGGTGTCAGGGGTATGGGGAGAATGGGGTTAGGAGGGAGAGATAGATCAGGCATGATTGCAGAGTAGATGACCTTATGACCTATCACTTATGACCTGAACAATTCAAATCAACCCTGCAATTCACAGGCAGAGCAATCAGTGTACACACTACCCAAATGCAGTCTGGAGTGTAAACACTAATCTAACCCAGTAGAGAATTCACCGGAGCATCGGTCACAATATACACACTGCCCCAATCCATTATTGGCACCAATTAGAGTGCACACATTACCCTAATGCACCATAAAATCCACATTGACACTAGTTACAGTGTAAACACTACCCAAATCCAGCATACAATCCACATTGTGTAAGAAGGAATTGCAGATGCTGGTTTAATCCGAAGATAGACACAAAAAGATGGAGTAACTCAGCAGGACAGGCAGCATCTCTGGAGAGAAGGAATGTGTGATGTTTCGGGTCGAGACCACATTGACACCGGTTACAGTGTAAACACTACCTGAATCCAGTCTGAATTTCACAGGGACACCAGTTAGGGTACACACCACCCTAACTAAATTTGGAATAGTAAACACCAGCCAAATCCACATTGACACTGGTTACAGCTGGGTGACAGTGTGAGGAGGATGCTATGAGGCTGCAGTATGACTTGGATGGGTTGCGTGAGCGGGCGGAAGTTAAGCAGATGCTGTGTAATGTGAATAATGTGAGGTTATCCACTTGGTGGCAAGAACAGGAAGGCAGATTATTATCTGAATGGTGTCAGATTAGGAGAAGGGGGGGTGCAACGAGACCTGGGTGTGCTTGTACATCAGTCACTGAAAGCAAGCATGCAGGTACAGCAGACAGTGAAGAAAGCCAATGGCATGTTGGCCTTCACTGCAAGAGGATTTGAGTTTAGGAGCAAGGAGGACCTACTGCAGTTGTATGCTGCAGGGCCATGGTGAGACTGCACCTGGAGTATTGTGTGCAGTTTTGGTCTCCTAATTTGAGGAAGGACATTATTGCTATTGATGGAGTGCAGCGTAGGTTCACCAGGTTAATTCCCAGGATGGCGGGACTGACATATGATGAAAGAATGGGTCGACTCGTGTTGTATTTGCTGGAATTCAGAAGGATGAGAAGGAATCTTATAGAAACATATAAAATTCTTAGAGGATTGGTCAGGCTAGATGCAGGAAAAATATTCCCGATGTTGGGGAGAGTCCAGAACCAGGGGTCACACAGTTTAAGAATAAGGGGTCGGCCATTTAGGACTGAGATGAAGAAGAACGTTTTCACCCAGAGAGTTGCGAGTCTGTGGAATTCCCTGCCACAGAAGGCAGTGGAGGCCAATTCACTGGATGTTTTCAAGAGAGTTAGATTTAGCTCTTGGGGCTAGCGGAATCGAGGGATATGGGGAGATAGAGCAGGAACGGGGTACTGATTTTGGATGGGCCATGAGCATATTGAATGGCAGTGCTGGTTCAAAGGGCCTACTCCTACACCTATTTTCTAAACACTACCCAAATCCAGCTTGGAATCCACATGGGTGGGTGTAAACACGAACCGAATCCAACAATACAATCCACATTGACACCGGTTACTGTACACGCACTGCTTAAATCCACAACTCTTACAATCACCGGTTATGATAGAAACATAGAAAATAGGTGCAGGAGTAGGCCATTCGGCCCTTCGAGCCTGCACCGCCATTCAATATGACCATGGCTGATCATCCAACTCAGTGTCCCGTACCTGCCTTCTCTCCATACCCCCTGATCCCTTTAGCCACAAGGGCCACATCTAACTCCCTTTTAAATATAGCCAATGAACTGTGGCCTCAACTACCTTCTGTGGCAGAGAATTCCACAGATTCACCACTCTGTGTGAAATTGTTTTTCTCATCTCGGTCCTTAAAGATTTTTACCCCCTCATCCTTAAACTGTGTGTGGCCTCCTTGTCCTGGACTTCCCCCAACATTGGGAACAATCTTCCTGCATCCAGCCTGTCCAACCCCTGAAGAAATACTTAAGAAAATGATTTTCTCGTCTCGGTCCTAAATGTGGCAGAGATGATGATAGTACAGCCAGAGGTGGTAGCGACACTTACAAAATTCTTAAGGGGTTGGACAGGCTAGATGCAGGAAGATTGTTCCCGATGTTGGGGAAGTCCAGGACAAGGGGTCACAGCTTAAGGATAAGGGGTAAATCCTTTAAAACCGAGATGAGAATAACTTTTTTCACACAGAGAGTGGTGAATCTCTGGAACTCCCTGCCACAGAGGGTAGTCGAGGCCAGTTCATTGGCTATATTTAAGAGGGAGTTAGATGCGGCCCTTGTGGCTAAAGGGATCAGAGGGTATGGAGAGAAGGCAGGGATGGGATACTGAGTTGGATGATCAGCCATGATCATATTGAATGGCGGTGCAGGCTCGAAGGGCCGAATGGCCTCTACTCCTGCACCTAATTTCTATGTTTCTATGTGACCCCCCCCCCCCCCCTTCTCTCACCGGCCTGGGCCGCCGCCTGCGGTTTGTCTCCGTTCTGCTGCTCGTCCTCAGGCTGTTGCTTCTGTCCGGGTTCAGCCTCCTCCTGGGCCTGGACCTGGGCCTTGGGCTTGGGTTCCTGCTCCATCCCCTCGTCTCCCTCCTCCTCCTCCTCTGCTTCGCCATCCTGCTGCTGCTGCTGCTTTTCCACCTCCTTCTTCAGCTTCACCGGCGGCTGCGGGGCCTCGACGTCGGCCTCGTGCTCCACCGGACACTGGGCCTGATCCCCGGCCTGGGGCTGTGGCTGGGCCCGAGGTGGAGCGATGGCCGCCGCCTCCGCCGCCGCCGCCGCCTCCTCCTCCTCCTCTTCTTCCTCGTCCTCGTCCTCTTCCTCCTCCTCCTCCTCGCCTCCCAGCAGCAGCTTGTCGTCGTCTCCCGCCTCCTCCTCCTCGCCGTCCGCCGCTCCCGCCCCGGCCCCGGCCCCAGGCCCCGGCCCGTAGGCCTTGCTGGCGGGCCTCGCCTCGTCTCCTCCCGCCTCGTCGTTCAGCATCTCGGCGTCCAGGGCCTCCTGCAGCCGCTGCGCCAGGTCGGCCTTCAGGCCTCGCGTCTCCAGGCCGCGCTCCTGCAGCTCCTGCCGCAGCTCAGCCACCTTCAAGCGCTTCACGTCCAGGCCGCTCATCCTCGGCCTCGAGTGCCGCCCGTCCCGGCCGCGGGGGGTAGAGGTAGAGGGAGGGGGGGAGAGAAGGGAAAAAGGGGAAAAGAAATAGATTCAAATCCCCAACCGCCGCTAACGGCCCAACTTTCAAATAAAACAAAATGGCGCCGCCGCCAGCTCCCGCTCCGCGCCCCGGACTCCGCCTTCCTCCCCTTGCTCCCGCCCCCTTCAGCTCCTATTGGCCGCCAGCCGCCGTTCCTATTGGCCGGGACGGCTGTCACTCCACAGCCCCCTACTGTGGCGTCACCCCCCCCTCCCTCCGCTCGCTCCTATTGGCCGCGACGCCGCCAGCTGCCGTTCCTATTGGCCGGGACGGCTGTCACTCCACAGCCCCCTACTGTGGCGTCACCCCCCCTCTCCCTCCGCTCGCTCCTATTGGCCGCCAGCTGCCGCTCCGACTGTCCCTCCCTCAATGATCCCGCCCCCCTCCCTCCGCTATTGGCCGCGCCGCCGCCAGATCCCGTTCCTATTGGCCGGGACGGCTGTCACTCCACAGCCCCCTACTGTGGCGTCACCCCCCCCCTCCCTCCGCTCGCTCCTATTGGCCGCGACGCCGCCAGCTGCCGCTCCGACTGGTCGCCCCGCCTGTCCCTCCGTTCAATGATCCCGCCCCCCTCCCCCTCCGCTATTGGCCGCGCCGCCGCCAGATCCAGTTCCTATTGGCCGGGACGGCTGTCACTCCACAGCCCCCTACTGTGGCGTCACCCCCCCTCCCTCCGCTCGCTCCTATTGGCCGCCAGCTGCCGCTCCCACTGGTCGCCCCGCCTGTCCCTCCGCTCAATGATCCCGCCCCCCTCCCTCCGCCATTGGCCGCGCCGCCGCCAGGTCACGTTCCTATTGGCCGCGACGGCTGTCACTCCACAGCCCCCTACTGTGGCGTCACCCCCCCCTCCCTCCGCTCGCTCCTATTGGCCGCGACGCCGCCAGCTGCCGCTCCGACTGGTCGCCCCGCCTGTCCCTCCGCTCAATGATCCCGCCCCCCTCCTCTCCGCTATTGGCCGCGACGCCGCCAGCTGCCGCTCCGACTGGTCGCCCCGCCTGTCCCTCCGCTCAATGATCCCGCCCCCCTCCATCCGCTATTGGCCGCGCCGCCGCCAGATCCCGTTCCTATTGGCCGGGACGGCTGTCACTCCACAGCCCCCTACTGTGGCGTCACCCCCCCCCCTCCCTCCGCTCGCTCCTATTGGCCGCCAGCTGCCGCTCCGACTGGTCGCCCCGACTGTCCCTCCGCTCAATGATCCCGCCCCCCTCCCTCTCCGCTATTGGCCGCGCCGCCGCCAGATCCCGTTCCTATTGGCCGGGACGTCTGTCACTCCCCAGCCCTTCTGTGGCGTCACCCCCCTGCTATTGGTCGCGCCTCCGCCGCCATGCTCCCGCCCACCATTCCCGCCGCTCCCGTTCCGATTGGCCGGGACGCCCGTCACTCCCCAGCCCTTCTGTGGCGTCATCTTCTCTTCCTATTGGCCGAGACGCCGCCATGCTCCCGCCCACCCCTTGCCCCTCCGTCCTCATTGGCCGAAGCGGCTGTCACTCGGCACAGTGCTCCCTCACTCAAGTTGCGTCACCAGCAAACCCCCTCCTGTTGCGTCACCAGCTCCCTCCCCTCCCCCCTCCCTTCACCAACTCACAAGAGACAAGAGTACTTTATTGTTATTTGTCCCAGATAATAATAATAATAATGGATGGGATTTATATAGCGCCTTTCTAATACTCAAGGCGCTTTACATCGCATTATTCATTCACTCCTCAGTCACACTCGGTGGTGGTAAGCTACTTCTGTAGCCACAGCTGCCCTGGGGCAGACTGATGGAAGCGTGGCTGCCAATCTGCGCCTACGGCCCCTCCGACCACCACCAATCACTCACACACATTCACACACAGGCAAAGGTGGGTGAAGTGTCTTGCCCAAGGACACAACGACAGTATGCACTCCAAGCGGGATTCGAACCGGCTACCTTCCGGTTGCCAGCCGAACACTTAGCCCATTGTGCCATCTGTCGTTTTTATTAAATTAATTAAACAATTAAATTCTTACCTGCAGCAGCACAACAGGATACGTAAAGATTCAATTCAATTCAATTCAACTTTAATGTCATTGCACAGATACAAGTATGGGTACAACGAAATGCAGTTTAGCGTCAGTCTGTAGAAATAGTGCAATATAGAAATAAAAATACAGAATAAGCAAACAATGTGGACCGAGAGACTGGAGAAATCTATCGGCGGGACTCCGAGTTCAGAATGTGATAGTGTTGTTGTAGAAGCTGTTCCTCATCCTACTAGTACGAGACCTGAGGCTCCTGTACCGCCTCCCTGATGGGAGGAGGGCAAACAGTACATGGTTGGGGTGGGAGGGGTCTTTGATGATCTTCCCGGCCCGCCTCAGACACCGTTTTCGGTGGAGGGCATCCATGGCAGGGAGCGGGGCACCGATGATGTACTGAGCGTTTTTCACCACCCGTTGTAGTAATAATAATAATAATAATAAATTTTATTTAATGGGCGCCTTTCAGACATCTCAAGGACACCTTACATAGTAATCGGAATAAAAACATATAATCGGAATAGAACAGGTAAAAAAGACATCACAGAGACACAAATTAAAAACAGAATTCAATCCAAAAACAGAAAATCAAAAACACAGTGTGAAGAGAGAGCAGCGGCAGCCAAAGCGCGCCAGCGTCCACTCTCCCTTCACGGCAGCCATCTTGGACACAAACCTACAGGACTACAATTAGACAAAAAAATCATCCCCCCACAGTGGATAGCACTGTGGGGGAAGGCACAATGTCCAGTCCCCACCCCATGTTCACCCCAAAGTCAGGCCTATTGAGGCCACCGCAATTGCCTCTACGGAGGCCCGATGTCCCTGGCCGTTCTCACCGGGTGGTCTTGCCCCGGCGTCGGGAGAGTCCTTTCGGCGGCTGGGCCACCTGAAACGGCCGCTTCCTGGTTGGAGCCTGGTTGTAGTGCCTTCCTGTCCGCTACGGTGCAACTGCTGTACCATACCGTGAAGCAGGTGGTCAGGATGCTTTCGATGGTACAGCGGTAAAAGTTGGTCAGGATCTGGGGGGACAGGTGAGATTTCTTGAGCCTCCTCAGGAAGTAAAGGCGCTGCTGTGCCTTTTTGATCAGCTTGGAGGTGTTGAGGGACCAGGACAGATCCTCCGAGATGTGTACCCCGAGGAATTTGTAGTTGGAGACGCGCTCCACCTCAGTCCCGTTTATGTGGATGGGGGTATGTCTGCCCCCTCTGATCTTCCTGAAGTCAACAATAATTTCCTTCGTCTTCTTGGAGTTGAGGACGAGGTTATTGTTGGCACACCAGGTGCTGGACCTCCTCCCTGTAGGCTGACCCGTCGTTGTCACTGATCAGTCCTACCACCGTGGTGTCGTCGGCAAATTTAATGATGGCGTTGGAGCCATTCTTAGGGATGCAGTCATGGGTGAAGAGGGAGTAGAGGAGAGGGCTGAGCATTACGCTGTATACAATGTAATAAAGAACGAGAAAAAAAAGTTTGGTGTGTGTGTATACACACATACTCACATATACATACGTTAAGTTTATTAAACGTGGGAATGCTGGAGTAACTCAGCGGGACAGGCAGCATCTCTGGAGAGAAGGAATGAGTGACGTTTCGGGTCGAGACTCTTCTTCAGACTCAACCCGTTCCTTCTCTCCAAAGATGCTGCCTGTCCCATAGAAACATAGAAAATAGATGCAGGAGGAGGCCATTCGGCCCTTCGAGCCAACACCGCCATTCATTGTGATCATGTCTGATTGTCCCCTATCAATAACCCGTGCCTGCCTTCTCCCCATATCCCTTGACTCCACCAGCCCCTAGAGCTCTATCTAACTCTCTTTTAAATCAATCCAGTGACTTGGCCTCCACTGCCCTCTGTGGCAGGGAATTCCACAAATTCACAACTCTCTGGGTGAAAACGTTTTTTCTCACCTCAGTCTTAAATGACCTCCCCTTTATTCTAAGACTGTGTGGCCCCTGGTTCTGGACTCGCCCAACATTGGGAACATTTTTCTTGCATCTAGCTTGTCCAGTCCTTTTATAATTGTATATGTTTCTATAAGACCCCCCTCATCCTTCTAAACTCCAGTGAACACAAGTCTAAACTCCAGTGAATACAAGGAGTCCCACTGAGTTACTCCAGCTTTCTATGTCTATCTTCAGTTTTACCAACATCTGCCTGTTCCTTCCCACATATATAATGTATGCATATGTAAGTATACATTAGGCCAAGTGCATACTAGACCAAGTGCAGACCCGTTGGGTCTGTTCCTCCAACGTGCGGTTGTGGGGGGGGGAGGCGGCATGCAGCGTCACACACTAACTACCCCTCCCCCCCACGCTAATGGAGGGGAGGAGGGGAGAAGGGGAGAGAGAGAGAGAGAGAGGGAGAGAAAGAAGGGGGGAGAGAGGGGGAGAGAGAGGGAGTGCTGAGAGGGGGGTGAGATGAGGGGCGGGGGAGAGGTGGGGAGCAGGGAGGGGGAGGAGGGTGGAGGGAAGGGGGTAGGGGTGTGTGGAGGGGAGGGGGTTTTAGGGGAGGGACGGTGGGGGAGGGGATGGAGGGGAGGAGGGGGAGAAAAAGAGGGGAGAGAGAGAGAGAGGGGGGGAGAGGAGAGGGGGGAGAGGAGAGGGAGGGGGGAGAGGATTAAGGGTACTGTAGACATTTATCAGTGTCATTCAGAGCTCTGATTGAGGCACACTACTTGCAGAGACTGATTGAGGCACACCACTTCCTGGTTTTATAGTCCCTCCCCCTCCCTCCAGCAGGGGCAGCAGAGAGAATGGGGAATTTTGTAAAAACATTAATATCTCTGTCAATTTTCATCGACGGGAAAAATCCTCGGCACACATGCGGCGGAGGGGGGCTCTGAGCGAGGTGGCCAAAAATGACGTGAGGTGGCGGCGTACTCTCGGAAATCGCAGCACAGAAAGCCAAAACCGGTCAAGAACAG
Organism: Amblyraja radiata; assembly: GCF_010909765.2. Classification (NCBI taxonomy): domain Eukaryota; kingdom Metazoa; phylum Chordata; class Chondrichthyes; order Rajiformes; family Rajidae; genus Amblyraja; species Amblyraja radiata. The sequence goes on along the minus strand of NC_046000.1, from coordinate 8,358,858 downwards.
ACTTTTAGTAATATAGATAGATACTGTATGTGTGTGTGTGTGTGTGTGTGTGTGTGTGTGTGTGTGTGTGTGTGTATATATATTTATACTATATATATATATATATACTGTGTGTGCGTATATGTATATATATATATGTATATATATATATGTATATATATATATATATATATACGAGCACACATATGTACACATATAAAACAAACAAATAATAATAATGATAGTCTATGTAGTTCAGAGCTCATTTGGAGGTTGTAGTGTTTAACAGTCGTTGGGAAGAAGCTGTTCCTGAACATGGACGTTACTGTTTTCAGGCTTCTGTACCTTCTTCCTGATGGCAGGGGTGAAATGAGTGTGTAGCCAGGTTGGTGTTGGGCTGTGATGTTGCTGGCTACCTTTTTGACTCCTGTAGATCCTCAAATAAGCTCTGAACTACATAGACTATTATTGCACTATAATCGTTTGTTCTTTTGTGTGTACATATGTGTGTGTTTAGTTTAGTTTGGTTTAGAGATACAGCGCAGAAACAGGCCCACTGGGACCCCGCCGACCTGCGACCCCCACGCGTGAATGGGCCTGAACCACTGTACGAGTTCACCCAAGAGCTCTCCCGCGTTAAATAAAAAATCAAACTCGTAGTAAGTACATAGCGGGTATGTCGGAGCTCGGGACGTCTCTTAGCGGCTCGTAACGCTAACGGCAGGTACTCGGGAAACGCGGTAAGCTCGGGAAGACTCGTGAAGATTTTTCAACAAGTAGTTGAAAAATGTCCACGAGAGCCCCGAGTACCGACGAGCGGACATTTACCGTAATTCTTCGAGTTCGAATCAGGGGGAACTTGGGAGAACTCTTGAATTAGCTCGTACAGTGGGACAGCCCCTTTACACTATCCTACACCCACTAGGGACAATTTTTACATTTGTCAAGCCAATTTAACCTACAAACCCGCACGTCTTTGGAGTGTGGGAGGAAACCGAAGATCTCGTAGAAAACCTACACAGGTCACAGGGAGAACGTACAAACTCCCTGTAGTCGGGATCGAACCCGGTTCTCCGGCGGTGCATTTTGTGTGTGTGTATATATATGTGTGTATTTGTGAGTATGTGTATATACACACACACAGAACTTTGTTATCTCTCTCATTTATTATATTGTTTATAGTGTACTATGTTTACATATTCTGTTGTGCTGCTGCAAGTAAGAATCTCATTGATCTGTCTGGGACACATGACAATAAAGCACTCCTTGACTCTTAGCTGTTTATTTGGATAAGTTCCTGTGGTAGGGCATGCATACAGCAGTAAAACAACATTGGAGCAGTTAGCTAAGTTTTACTTTGGAGATGCCGTTTGGAAACAGGCCCTTCGGCCCACCAATTCCATGCCGGCCATTGATCACCAGTTCTATGCTATCCCACTTTCTCACCCACTCCACTCCACGAGGGGCGATTTACAGAAGCCAATTAACCTGCAATCCTGCACGTCTTTGGAATGTGGGAGGAAACCGGAGCACCCGGAGGAAACCCACGTGGTGACAGGGAAAATGTGCAAACTCCACACACAGCACCTCAATCAATCAATCAATCAATCAATCAATCAATCAATCAATCAATCAATCAATCAATCAATCAATCAATCAATCAATCAAAACTTTATTGCCATTCAGAAAAATACATCGATATATGCAATTCTAAACGAAATTCCGTTGCATTTGGCTCAATCAATCAACCTTTGTTGTCATCTTACAATACAATATTTATTCCATGTCATTTGAACCTCAGTGAGGCTCAAACGAAACTCCGTTTCCACAGCCATACAAACAAAGACAATTTCCTACAGACATACACACAATTCAATTTACAGAAACATCCATCACAGTGAACCTCCTCCTCACTGTGATGGAAGGCAAAGTCTTTTCTCTCCCCTGTTTTCCATTTTTCCCCCGATGTCGAAGCCCCAGGCTGGCGATGATAAGTCCCACGGCCATTTTAGGCCGTGCCGGGGGATGTACGGCCTCGCTCCTGGTCTAAATGTCACAAAGTTGGAGCTGGAAAAGTCCCGCGGCCATGAAGCCGCGCCGGGCGATGTACGGCCCCGCTCCGGGTCGTTCCAACCCCGCGACACGGGCTGGAGAAGTCGCGTTGCAGGAGCTCCGAAAAGCGGTCTCTCCACCCGGACCCGTGAGCTCCCGATATCCCGACAGTCCACAGAAGCTGCGTTGCTGGAGCTTCCGAGCTCCAGAGTCGGGCCGCAGCAGCGAGCCACCACCGCTCCCCACGCGCTCCGAGGCCGGCCAGCCCCACGATGGTAAATCCGCAGCTCCGCAGGCTCCGTGACTGGAGCTCCCAGGTCGTTCCAGCTGGCGGCCGCTCCACGGTGCTAGGCCCCAACGACAACGGAGACCCGACAGGGAAAAGGTCGGGTCTCCAGTGCAGGGAAGAGATTTTTTTTTAAGTTCCCCCCCCCCCCGCCCCCCACATATACACAGTCAAAAACACTATTAAAAACACGAACTACCTTTAACTAGACAAAAAATAAAAAAAAGACAGACAGGCTGTAGAGGGCCGCTGCAACAGGTGAGTCGCGCCACCACACTTGCAAAGCAACAGTTTCAAAGGTTAAAAAAAAGGTCAAAAAACTTTATTTGCCATTTGTGCTTACACACATAGGAACTCTTGTGCGGTTATTCAGAGAGTCAAGTCAAGTCAAATTAAAAATTAAAAAGACACACAGAAGACACATAATCTATAAAAACATATACTACTCTAGAAATAAAAAAAGAAAATGCCTAAAACCCTATATAAAGGGGAAAGTGAGAGCATTGTAACTTGCACAAACCCTATATCAGGACATCAGTTCATTTTGTTTTGTTTTGGCCAAGAGTCTCACTGTTGCAGGGAAGAAGCTCTTAAAAAAGCGTGTTCTTTTTGTGGCGATACTGTCCGCTCGTCTGTGCCTGAGGTTGTATGTGCAGTTTTTGTGTTTGAGCAGGGAGTGAGCTGGATGTAGTGTGTCTCTGATGATTCTCTCTGCTCTTTTTTGACAGCGCTGTGTGTAGATTGTGTCCATGGAGGGGAGTTCCGTTCTGATAATTCCCAGGGAATACCGGAGCATCGCACATGAAACTTAAAACATTTCACACATAATAACAGTAAAAACAATCCAAGTCCCTGATGAAACTGTATAAAGAGTTAAAAGCAGGTAAAACAGCAACATTAAACACACAGTAAAAACAGTCATTAAAATGTCCAGGGCAGCTGATTTGAGTGGCCAGTGCCAGAGTTATTAAAATGTCAGTGCAAAGCCGCAGAATCAGTTGGAGTGACTGTTTAGCAGCCTCACAGCCTGTGGCAGGAAGCTGTTTAGCAGCCTGGTAGTCCGGGCTTTGATGCTACGGTATCTCTTGCCTGATGACAGGAGATCCAGGTGTGTGTGGAGGGGGTGCAGTTTGGCCATAGCTATTCTCAGAGCCTTTTTCAGACAGCGGCTCTGGAACAGTTCTTGTACCGAGGGTAGGGAGACGCCAATGGTCCTCTCTGCTCCCCTCACTACCCTCTGCAGAGCCTTCCTGTCTGGGCAGTTACAGTTGGAGTACCATATGTTGATGCAGTACCTGAGTACAGACTGCACCGTGCCCCTGAGGATGTTGGTGGGGAGTGAGGCCTGTTTGAGTTTCCTCAGGAAGTGCAGTCGCTGATGGGCCCGTTTGACAATCCCAGTGTTGCTCCTGGACCAGGTGCAACACAAAAATAAACAGAAGGATAAAATGGATAAAAAGATAAAATAGATAATGGTGACGGCCCATTTCATGGCATTCAAGAGTCTGATGGATCGTGGGAAGAAGCTGTTGCAAAACCTTGACGTTCTGCTCCTTATGCTACGGTATCTATTGCCCGAGGGCAGCAGAGTGAACAGTCCATGATGGAGATGTGTGGGGTCCTTTCTAATACTGCTGGCCTTAGACAAGCAACGTTTGCACGCAATGTCCCCGATTGAGGGGGGAGAAGTCCCGATGATTTTTTCAGCCGTCCTCACCACTCTCAGCACGGACTTCCAGTCGGAGGCTTTACAGTCCCCAAACCAGACAGAGATGCAGCTGGTCAGAATCCTCTCTATGGTGCCATAGAGGGAGTACAGAGAAGGTTCACCAGACTGATTCCTGGGATGTCAGGACTTTCATATGAAGAAAGACTGGATAGACTCGGCTTGTACTCGCTAGATTTTAGAAGATTAAGGGGGTATCTTATAGAAACTTACAAAATTCTTAAGGGGTTGGACAGGCTAGATGCAGGAAGATTGTTCCCGATGTTGGGGAAGTCCAGAACAAGGGGTCACAGTTTAAGGATAAGGGGGAAATCTTTTAGGATCGAGATGCGGAAAACATTTTTCACACAGAGAGTGGTGAATCTGTGGAATTCTCTGCCACAGAATGTAGTTGAGGCCAGTTCATTGGCTATATTTAAGAGGGAGTTAGATGTGGCTAAAGGGATCGGGGGTATGGAGAGAAGGCAGGTACAGGATACTGAGTTGGATTATCAGCCATGATCATATTGAATGGCGGTGTAGGCTCGAAGGGCCGAATAGCCCACTCCTGCACCTGTTTTCTATGTTTCTATGTTTCCTGCCTCTAGCGTGCCCAAGCCCTGAACAATCTTATATGTCTCAATGTCTTTTAGGACCGAGATGAGGAAAACATTTTTCACACAGAGAGTGGTGAATCTCGGGAATTCTCTGCCACAGAAGGTAGTTGAGGCCACAGTTCATTGGCTATATTTAAGAGGGAGTTAGATGTGGCCCTTGTGGCTAAAGGGATCAGGGGGTATGGAGAGAAGGCAGGTACAGGATACTGAGTTGGATGATCAGCCATGATCATATTGAATGGCAGTGCAGGCTCGAAGGGCTGAATAGCCCACTCCTGTACCTATTTTCTATGTTTCTATGTTTCTATGTGCCCCTGTAGAAAGTGTTGAGGACGGAATGGGGGAGGTGAGCTCTTCTCATCCGGCGCAGAAAGTTCAACCACTGCCGCACTCTCTTAACTATTGATCTGATGTTATTTGACCAGGTCAGACTGTTAGTGATCTGCACCCCCAGGAACCCCCTGAGGTTAGGATCGAACCCGGATGTCTGACGCTGTAAGTGCAGACTCTCTACCGCTGCGCCATGTTTCTACGGACCTCTGTGGAAGGGATTTGGTTTAAGAGGATGAAGCTTCACCGCTAGGCCAGGCTGCCAAAGCCACCCCCTGGCTTGCACCGCCTCTCTGGCCACTTCCAGGCCATGCATCCCCCCCCCCCCCAACCCCCACCCCCACCGCTGACCCTTACTGGCCCGTGGGCGGCGACAATCGACTCCGCCAATCCTCGCCCCCTCCCCCAGCCTCCAGAAGGCCGGAGCCATCAACTCACCCGGTCCCTCAGTCTAAAGAAGGGTCTCAACCCGAAACGTCACCCGTTCCTTCCCTCCAGAGATGCCTCCTGTCCCCGTCCAAACCAGCATTTTGTGTCTATCTTTATGGAGGATTCCAGACCTGCCCTGCTGTGTTACTCCAGCACTTTGTGTCTTTTTGTGTATTAACCAGCGCCTGCTGTTCTTGGTTTTCAGCACAGATACAGCGCAGAGCCGCAGTGCGTAAACAGGCCCTTGTCCCTAAGGGCCTTGTCCCTGAGGCTTGTCCGGAAGGGCCTGTTTCCGAGCTGTATCTCTAAACTAAAACAGGCCCTTCAGCCCACCAAGTCCGCGCCGACCAGCAGTTTCCCACACACTAACACGATCCTACACCCACTAGGGACAATTTACACTTCAATTAACCTACAGACTTGTACGTTTTTGGAGTGTGGGAGGAAACCGGAGATCCCGGAGAAAACCCACGCAGGTCACGGGGAGAACGTAAAAACTCCGTACAGACAGCGCCCGTGGTCAGGATCAAACCCGGGCCTCTGGCGCTGTGAGGCAGCAACTCTACCGCTGTGACGCCACTGTAGGTGACGTTCAGGTCATGACTGCAGGAGTTACAACTTGAACAAGTTACACCTCACACTTGTTTAGTTTAGTGTAGTTTAGTGTCACGTGTACCGAGGTGCAGTGAAAAGCTTTTTGTTGCGTGCCAACCAGTCAGCGGAGAGCTGTACATGATTACAATCGAGCCGGAAAAAAGGGAACGACATTTAGTGCAAGATAAAGTTCGATTAAAGATAGTGCAAATCTTAGTTTCAGTTTCGTTTAGAGATACAGCGTGGAAACAGGCCCTTCATCCCACTGTGTCCACATCGATCATAGAAACATAGAAAATAGGTGCAGGAGTAGGCCATTCGGCCCTTCGAGCCTGCACTGCCATTCAATATGATCGTGGCTGATCATCCAACTCAGTATCCCGTCCCTGCCTTCTCTCAATACCCCCTGATACCTTTAGCCACAAGGGCCACATCTAACTCCCTCTTAAATATAGCCAATGAACTGTGGCCTCAACTACCTTCTGTGGCAAAGAATTCCACAGATTCACCACTCTCTCTGTGTTAAAAATAAAATTCTCATCTCGGTCCTAAAAGATTTCCCCCTTATCCTTAAACTGTGTGACCCCTTGTTCTGGACTTCCCCAACATCGGGAACAATCTTCCTGCATCTAGCCTGTCCAACCCCTTAAGAATTTTGTACGTTTCTATAAGATCCCCCCTCAATCTCCTAAATTCTAGCGAGTACAAGCCGAGTCTATCCAGTCTTTCTTCATATGAAAGTCCTGCCATCCCAGGAATCAGTCTGGTGAACCTTCTCTGTAACTCCCTCTATGGCAAGAATGTCTTTCCTCAGATTAAGAGACCAAAACTGTACGCAATACTCCAGGTGTGGTCTCACCAAGACCCTGTACAACTGTTTCTACAAGATCCCCCCTCAATCTTCTATATTCTAGCGAGTACAAACCGATCAACAATCAACTCTCTCCTGCACATTAGGGACAATTTGACCAAAGTCAATTAAACTCCAAACCTGCACGTCTTTGGAGTGTGGGAGGAAACCGGAGCACCCGGAGAAAACCCACGCAGGTCACAGGGAGTACGTGCAAACTCCATATAGACAGCACCCGAGGTTGGGATCGAACCCGGGTCTCTGGCGCTGTGAGGCTGCAACTCAACCGCTGACCTCCATTCCTATATCACCCAAAGATCCGCTCCATGCTATCACTGGCCCTTGCACCTCATGTTCGCTGTTGGTCTCCCAGCAGAGGCCTGCTCGGCGGCTCCCCCTACAGCCCGCAGCCCGCCGCTGCCCACCACATCTCTCTGCAACTCCTGTGCAGGAAGGAACTGCAGATGCTGGTTTAAACCGAAGATAGAGACAAAATGCTGGAGTAACTCAGCGGGACAGGCAGCGTCTCTGGAGAGAAGGAATGGGTGACGTTTCGGGTCGAGACCCTTCTTCAGACTGAATGTAATTCATACTTGCAGGGGCACAACAGAATACGTAAACATCGTACTCTGTAAACAATGTAAATAAATATAAAAGTGTGTGTGTATACACACTCACACCCACACACACTCACACTCACACACACACACCCACACATACACACACGCACCCACACGCACACTCACACACACACACGCACACACACACGCACACGCACCCACACGCACACACACACCCACACATACACACACGCACCCACACGCACACTCACACACACACCCACACGCACACACACACACGCACACACACGCACCCACACGCACACTCACACCCACACGCACCCACACGTACACACACACACACACGCACCCACACGCACCCACACGTACACAAGGCTCGGTGCTGGGACCGCAGCTATTTACAATATACAGTGGCTTGCAAAAGTTTTCATACCCCTTGAACTTTTCCACATTTTGTCACGTTACAACCACAAACGTAAATGTATTTTATTAGGATTGTATGTGATAGACCAACACAAAGTGGCGCATAATTGTGAAGTGGAAGGAAAATGATACATGGTTTTCACATTTTTTTACAAATAAAAAACTGAAAAGTGTGGCGTGCAAAAGTATTCAGCCCCCTTTACTCTGATACCCCTAAATAAAATCCAGTGCAACCAATTGCCTTCAGAAGTCACCTAATTAGTAAATAGAGTCCACTTGTGTGTAATCTAATCTCAGTATAAATACAGCTGTTCTGTGAAGGCCTCAGAGCTTTGTTAGAGAGCATTAGTGAACAAACAGCATCATGAAGCCCAAGGAACACACCAGACAGGTCAGGGATAAAGTTGTGGAGAAGTTTAAAGCAGGGTTAGGTTATAATATAATATCCCAAGCTTTGAACATCTCACGGAGCACTGTTCAATCCGTCATCCGAAAATGGAAAGAGTATGGCACAGCTGCAAACCTACCAAGACATGGCCGTCCACCTAAACTGACAGGCCGGGCAAGGAGAGCATTGATCAGAGAAGCAGCCAAGAGGCCCATGGTAACTCTGGAGGAGCTGCAGAGATCCACAGCTCAGGTGGGAGAATCTGTCCACAGGACAACTATTAGTCGTGCACTCCACAAATCGGCCTTTATGGAAGAGTGGTAAGAAGAAAGCCATTGTTGAAAAAAACCATAAGAAGTCCCGTTTGCAGTTTGCCACAAGCCATGTGGGGGACACAGCAAACATGTGGAGGAAGGTGCTCTGGTCAGATGAGACCAAAATTGAAGTTTTTGGCCTAAATGCAAAATGCTATGTGTGGCGGAAAAACTAACACTGCACATCACCCTGAACACACCATCCCCACTGTGAAACATGGTGGTGGCAGCATCATGCTGGTGGGATGCTTTTCTTCAGCAGGGACAGGGAAGCTGTTCAGAGTTGATGGGAAGATGGATGGAGCCAAATACAGGGCAACCTTGGAAGAAAACCTGTTAGAGTCTGCAAAAGACTTGAGACTGGGGCGGAGGTTCACCTTCCAGCAGGACAACGACCCTAAACATACAGCCAGAGCTACAATGGAATGGTTTAGATCAAAGCATATTCACGTGTTAGAATGGCCCAGTCAAAGTCCAGACCTAAATCCAATTGAGAATCTCTGGCAAGACTTGAATATTGCTGTTCACAGACGCTCTCCATCCAATCTGACTGAGCTTGAGCTATTTTGCAAAGAAGAATGGGCAAAAATGTCAGTCTCTAGATGTGCAAAGCTGGTAGAGACATACCCCAAAAGACTTGCAGCTGTAATTGCAGCAAAAGGTGGTTCAACAAAGTATTGACTCAGGGGGGCTGAATACTTTTGCACGCCACACTTTTCAGTTTTTTTATTTGTAAAAAAATTTGAAAACCATGTATCATTTTCCTTCCACTTCACAATTAGGCACCACTTTGTGTTGGTCTATCACATAAAATCCCAATAAAATACATTTACGTTTGTGGTTGTAACGTGACAAAATGTGGAAAAGTTCAAGGGGTATGAAAACTTTTGCAAGCCACTGTACATCAATGATTTAGATGAAGGGATTCAAAGTAACATTAGCAAATTTGTAGATGACACAAAGCTGGGTGGCAGTGTGAACTGTGAGGAGGATGGTATGAGGATGCAGAGTGACTTGGACAGGTTGGGGGAGTGGGCAGATGCATGGCAGATGATGCGGATAAATGTGAGGTTATCCACTTTGGTAGCAAACCAGGAAGGCAGATTACTATCTAAATGGCGTCAAGTTGGGAAAAAGGGGAAGTACAACGGGATCTGGGGGTCCTTGTTCATCAGTCTATGAAAGTAAGCATGCAGGTACAGCAGGCAGTGAAGAAAGTGAATGGCATGTTGGCCTTGATCACAAGAGAAATCGAATATAGGAGCAAAGAGGTCCTTCTGCAGTTGTACAGAGTCCTTGTGAGACCACACCTGGAGTATTGTGTGCAGTTTTGGTCCCCTAATTTGAGGAAGGCCATTCTTGCTATTGAGGGAGTACAGCGTAGGTTTACAAGGTTAATTCCCGGGATGGAGGGACTGTCATATGCTGAGAGAATGGAAGCAGCTGGGCTTGTACACTCTAGAGTTTAGTAGGATGAGAGGGGATCTCATTGACGTTAAGGGTTTGGACACACTAGAGGCAGGAAACATGTTCCCGATGTTGGGGGAGTCGAGAACCAGGGGCCACACAGTTTAAGAATAAGGAATAAGCCATTTAGAACGGAGACAAGGAAACACTTTTTCTCACAGAGACTTGTGAGTCTGTGGAATTCTCTGCCTCAGAGGGCGGTGGAGGCAGGTTCTCTGGATGCTTTCAAGAGTGAGCTAGATAGGTCTCTTGAAAATAGCGGAGTCAGGGGATATGGGGAGAAGGCAGGAACGGGGTACTGATTGGGGATGATCAGCCATGATCACATTGAATGGCGGCGCTGGCTCGAAGGGCTGAATGGCCTACTCCTGCACCTATTGTCTATTGTCTATTGCCCAAGAGGGCTGTGGAGGCCAAGTCAGTGGACACTTTTAAGGCAGAGATAGACAAATTTCTGATTAGAAGGGGTGAGGGGTGAGTGAGGGGGTGGGGTGATGGGGGGAGGGGGAGGAGGAGGGGAGGGTTAGGGGGAGAAGGGGGGGGAGGGGGGTGAGGGGAGGAGGAGGGGAGGGGTTAGGGGGAAGGTGGGGGGGGGTGATGGGGCGGGGAGGAATGGCCGCGGGACAATCGCCATCGCTCGCCGGGGGCTTTGACTTTGACTCTGACATCGGGGGGGAGAGTGCAGTGGAGAGAAAAGTTTTTTTTGCCTTCCATCACAGCGATGTGATGGATGTTTGTGTAAACTGTGTTGTGTCTCGGGTCTTTTGTTTTGTAATGTATGGCTGCAGAAACGACATTTCGTTTGGACCTCAAGGGGTCCAAATGACAATAAATTGAATTGTATTGTATGGGTGGGGGAGGAGGGAGGTGTGGGGAGGGGAGGGGAGGGGAGGGGAGGGGAGGGGAGGAGAGGAGGAGAGGAGAGGAGAGGAGAGGAGAGGAGAGGAGAGGAGAGGAGAGGGGAGGAGAGGAGAGGAGAGGGGAGGGGAGGGGAGGAGAGGGGAGGGGAGGAGAGGAGAGGAGAGGAGAGGGGAGGAGAGGGGAGGAGAGGAGAGGGGAGGGGAGGGGAGGGGAGGGGAGGGGAGGAGAGGGGGGGGGAGAGGAGGGGGGGGGGGGGGGGGGGGGGGGGGGAGGGGAGAGGAGGGGAGAGGAGAGGAGAGGAGAGGAGAGGAGAGGAGAGAGGAGAGAGGAGAGAGGAGAGGAGAGGAGAGGAGAGGAGAGGAGAGGAGAGGAGAGGAGAGGAGAGGAGAGGAGAGGAGAGGAGAGGAGAGGAGAGGAGAGGAGAGGAGAGGAGAGGAGAGGAGAGGAGAGGAGAGGAGAGGAGAGGGGAGGGGAGGGGAGGGAGAGTCTGGAGGGATTTGACTTTTGAAAGTGTAAAATTGGCTGTTTGTTGAATGTGTGGAGGGTTGCCAGGGGTGACGCGGGGGGTTTCCGGTTCCGGTGGCGGGGGGAGGGGGGAATGGGGTGGGTGAGGGTTGCTAGGGGTGACGCGGGGGGGGGGGGGTTTCCGGTTCCGGCTGGGGGGGGGATGGGTGGGTGAGGGTTGCTAGGGGTGACGCGGGGGGGGGGGAGGTTTCCGGTTTCCGGTGGCGGGGGGGAGGAGGATGGGGTGGGTGAGGGTTGCTAGGGGTGACGCGGGGGGGGGGGGGTTTCCGGTTCCGGCGGGGGCGGGAGCGGGCGGCAGTTGGCGCCCAGGCGGACATGGAGGAGGTCGAGGTCCCGGCGGCGGAGCTGCTGCAGAATGGAGCGGGAGCGGGAGCTGGAGCTGTATCTGGAGCGGGAGCGGTATCCCAATCCCGCGGCGACAACGACCCCCCCAGCCCCAAGAGGTCGAGGTCGAGGTCGAGGTCGAGGACGGGAGAGGCGAGCGGCCCCGGCAACCTGGTGACGGTGGTGCTGGGCGCCCAGTGGGGGGACGAGGGCAAAGGCAAGGTGGTGGACGTGTTGGCGCAGGACGCCGGGCTGGTTTGTCGCTGCCAGGTGAGGGCGGGGCCAGTATTAGCATGCGTGTGCATATATTAGCCGGCGTCAGCATATATTACCTGTGTGAGCATATATTAGTCTCCCCGAGCACATGTTAGCCTCCCCGAGCATATATTAGTCTCCCCGAGCATATATTAGTCTCCCCGAGCATATATTAGTCACCCCGAGCATATATTAGCCTCCCCGAGCATATATTAGTCTCCCCGAGCATATATTAGCCTCCCCGAGCATATATTAGTCTCCCCGAGCATATATTAGTCTCCCCGAGCATATATTAGTCTCCCCGAGCATATATTAGCCTCCCCGAGCATATATTAGTCTCCCCGAGCATATATTAGTCTCCCCGAGCATATATTAGTCTCCCCGAGCATATATTAGTCTCCCCGAGCATATATTAGCCTCCCCGAGCATATATTAGTCTCCCCGAGCATATATTAGTCTCCCCGAGCATATATTAGTCTCCCCGAGCATATGTTAGCCTCCCCGAGCATATGTTAGTCTCCCCTGTGTGGGCATCCAGTGGGGGGACGAGGGCAAAGGCAAGGTGTGTGGGCATATATTAGCCTCCCCGAGCATATATTAGCCTCCCTGACCATATATTAGCCTCCCTGAGCATATATTAGCCTCCCCGACCATATATTAGCCCGCCTGTGCATATATTACCTGCCTGTGCATATATTAGCCCGCGTGAGTATATATTAGCCCGCGTGAGCATATATTAGCCCGCCTGAGCATATCTCTATGTCGCAAACAGATAAAATGCAAAGCAAAAAGATAAAATGTAGTCGGAGACAGTCAGACTGGTAAGGGGGAGGGATGGAGAGAGAAGGAAAGCAAGGGCTATTTGAAGTTAGAGAAGTCATTGTTCGTACCGCTGGGATGTGAGCTGCCCAAGCAAAATATGAGGTGCTGTTTCTCACTCTGACAATGGAGGGGGCCCAGGACAGAAAGGTCAGTGTGGGAATGGGAGGGGGAGTTGAAGTGTTTGGTAATTGGGAGATCAGCTAGGTTTAGGCGGGCTGAACGGAGCGCTTGGTCTCGCCGATATATAGGAGTCCCCTGGAACAGCGGATACAGTAGATGAGGTTGGAGGAGGTGCAAGTGATCCTCCCTCCGCCCATGACTCCGTCCAAGGACCCCCGATATTCTTTTCAGGCGAGGCAGAAGTTCACTTGTACCTCCTCCAACTTCTCATTGCGGGACATTTACACCAGTTTATACCTTTCCCAGCCTGAAAAGAGCAAATTTAAAATAAATCTAAAAAGTATAATCCCACACTAGGTGCACGCAAGTTAGACACAAAGTGCTGGATTATCTTGGCGGGTCAGGCAAGATAATTTCTCTGGAGAAAAGGAATAGGTGACGCTTTGGGTGGAGACCCTTTTTCAGACTGAAACATCACCTCGACCTGCAGCTCCACGTGGCTGCATGTAGTATAGAAACAAGGAACTATAGATGTTTAAGAAAGAACTGCAGATGCTGGAAAATCGAAGGTAGACAAAAATGCTGGAGAAACTCAGCGGGTGAGGCAGCATCTATGGAGCAAAGGAAATGGGCAACGCCCCGAAACCCTTCTTCAGAGTGCAGATGCTGGTTTATACCAACGATAAACACAAGTGGTGTAGTGACTCGGGTTAGGCAGCATCTCTGGAGACAATGAATCTCTCCTTCTCTCCCCCACCCTAGTCGTCCTACTTGCTCGTATCCATCATTTAGTTTAGAGATACAGCGCAGAAACAGGCCATTCGGCCCACCATGTGCGCGTCGGCCAGCGATCCCTGCACATTAACACTGTCCTTGCAGTGGAAGATTACGACCGTCACGTGGTCTGCCCTGTTCCAATGAATGCAATCAACCCGGCGTGCACAATCAAGTAAGATCAAATAGAACAAGTTGTCCTACAACTTTAGGCTGTGCACGCCACACGCAAGAACAACACTGTCCTACAGACTAGGGCAATTTACTAATTTTGCCAAAGTCAAATTAACTTGCAAACCTGCACGTCTTTGAAGTGTGGGAGGAAACATAGAAACAGACAATAGGTGCAGGAGTAGGCCATTCAGCCCTTCGAGCCTGCACCGACATTCAATATGATCATGGCTGATCATCCAATTCAGTTTCCTGTACCTGCCTTCTCTCCATACCCCCTGATCCCTTTACTCACAAGGGCCACATCTAACTCCCTCTTAAATATAGCCAATGAACTGGCCTCAACTACCTTCTGTGGCAGACAATTCCACAGATTCACCACTCTCTGTGTGAAATTTTTTTTTCTCATCTGGGTCCTAAAAGATTTCCCCCTTATCCTTAAACAGTGACCCCTTGTTTTGGACTTCCCCAACATCGGGAACAATCTTCTTGCATCTAGCCTGTCCAACCCCTTAAGAATTTTGTAAGTTTCTATAAGATCCCCCCTCAATCTTCTAAATTCTAGCGAGTACAAGCCGAGTCTATCCGGCTTGTAATCGGAGCACCCGAGGTAAGCCTGCCTACGCGGCCACGGGGAGAACGTTCAAACTCCCACAGTCAGGATGGAACCTGGGTCTCTGGCGCTGTAAGGCAGTAACACTACCGTGCCACCCTTCGCTTGTAGTAAGTTGGTAAGACAGGACCAGCTGGCTATAGAAACATAGAAAATAGGTGCAATAGGTGCAGGAGTAGGCCATTTGGCCCGTCGAGCCTGCACCGCCATTCATTATATTCATGGCTGATCATCCAAATCAATATCCCATACCTGCCTTCTCTCCATACCCCCTGATCCCTTTAGCCACAAGGGCCACATCTAACTCCCTCTTAAATCTAGCCAATGAACTGGCCTCAACTACCTTCTGTGGCAACGCTAACGATTGTCTTGTTTGTGCCGCCCGCTCCTCCTTCCCTCTCTGATCTCAGGGTGGAAACAACGCTGGGCACACGGTCGTGGTGGATTCGGTGGAGTACAACTTCCACCTCTTACCCAGCGGGGTCATCAACAAGAACGCCACATCCTTCATTGGTGAGTGAGTCTAAAAATAAGAGGGTAGTTTCAATGATAAATTAATAAAAAAGGCTGGCACAGTGACATGCAGTCGTCGAGTTGCTGCCGTCCAGTGCCAGAGACCTGGGTTTAAACCTGACTGTACGATGCCCCATCTACACCACTACCTGCCCGTGTGGGTCCCATATTACCTCCCCATGTACCTGTCCAAATGACTTTTAAATGGGGCGGCACGGTGGCGCAGCGGTAGGGCTGCTGCCTATCAGTACCAGAGACCCGGGTTCGATCCTGACCTCGAGCGTTGTCTGTGCGTAGTTTGTAGGTAAGGTGGGCGTGTGGCCGTTGAGAGGACAGGGTTGGGCGCACGCTGTATAACGCGACACGTGATATCTGCTCGCTGGTCGCAGACAAGATCAGGGACTACTGCCGGCGAGAGGGCGGTTGGGTCTGGGGATAGAGGAGCGGGGTCAGGTTGACTGATCTTGGTGTGTTTGCAGGCAATGGCGTGGTCATCCACCTACCTGGGCTGTTCGAGGAAGCTGAGAAAAACCTGCGCAGGGGGAAAGGTCAGTGCCCGGTGACGTCATTCTCACAGCGAGAGCCTGGTGCAGGTTCATCTCGTCTGCGTGTGTGTCCGAGTATGTAGGTACCCCTGTGTGTATGTCTCCCCCTATTATCTACCAGTGTGTGCGTACATGTCCCCCCCCCACCATGAATGTCTGGCCCCCTGTGTATCAGGTCACGTGTGTGTGTGTGCCCCTCCCTGTTTGTGTTTGGCCCCCGGAGTGCATAGAAACATAGAAAATAGGTGCAGGAGGAGGCCATTCGCCCATTCGAGCCAGCACCGCCATTCACTGATCATCCCTTATCAATAACCCGTGCCTGCCTTCTCCCCATATCCCTTGACTCCACTAGCCCCTAGAGCTCTATCTAACTCTCTCGTAAATCCATCCAGTGACTTGGCCTCCACTGCCCTCTGTGGCAGGGAATTCCATAAATTGACAACCCTCTGGGTGAAAAAGTTTTTTCTCATCTCAGTCTTAAATCACCTCCCCTTTATTCTAAGACTGTGGCCCCTGGGTCTGGACTCGCCCAACATTGGGAACATTTTTCCTGAATCTAGCTTGTCCAGTCCTTTTATAATTTTATATGTATGTGTGTGATTATGGCCCTGTGACTGTCCCCCTGTGTGTGTGTGTGTGTGTGTGTATCAGTGTGTTGTGTGGTCCAGTTTGAGTGTGTGCGCGTGGTGTCTGCTAATTTGCTGACTCACCGCTCTCACGTCTGCATCCAATAATTTAGGTCTAGAAGGCTGGGAGTCGAGGACCGTGATCTCAGACAGAGCGCACATAGGTGAGTTGGGGGATTTCTATTTTAATAATAATAATAATACATTTTATTTATGGGCGCCTTTCAAGAGTCTCAAGGACACCTTACAAAAATTTAGCAGGTAGAGGAAAAACATGTAAGGGGAATGAAATAAATAGTAGAGACATGACTAGTACACAAAGTAAAGACAGAATACAATTCAAAACACAATATGAGGCAATTAATGCACAGATGAAAAGGGAGGGGGACGTGGTGGGGCTAAGGATAGGCAGAGGTGAAGAGATGGGTCTTGAGGCGGGACTGGAAGATGGTGAGGGACACGGAATTGCGGATCAGTTGGGGGAGGGAGTTCCAGAGCCTGGGAGCTGCCCTGGAGAAGGCTCTGTCCCCAAAACTGCGGAGGTTGGACTTGTGGATGGAGAGGAGACCGGCTGATGTGGATCTGAGGGACCGTGAGGTTGGTAGGGGGAGAGGAGGTCAGTGAGATATGGGGGGGGCCAGATGGTGGAGGGCTTTGTAGATGAGGATCAGGATTTTGTAGGTGATCCGGTGGTAGATGGGAAGCCAGTGAAGTTGTTTGAGGACTGGAGTGATGTGATGCCAGGATTTGGTGTGGGTGATGAGTCGGGCGGCTGCGTTCTGGACCAGTTGGAGTCGGTTGATGTAGGTGGAGCTGATGCCAAGGAGAAGTGAGTTGCAATAGTCCAGTCGGGAGGAGATGAAGGCATGGATGAGTCTTTCAGCAGCGGGAGGTGTAAGAGAGGGTCTGAGTTTGGCGATGTTGCGGAGATGAAAGAAGGAGGTTTTAATGACATGGCGGATGTGAGGCTCAAGGGAGAGGGTGGAATCAAAGATCACGCCAAGGTTGCGGGCCTTGGGAGATGGGGAGACAGTGGTGCCGTCGATGGTGAGAGTGGGGTTATTGATTTTGCTGAGTGTGGCTTTGGAGCCTATGAGGAGGAATTCTGTCTTATCGCTGTTGAGTTTGAGGAAGTTATGTTGCATCCAGGTTTTTATAGCTGACAAACAGGAGTTGATATGGGAGAGGGGGGGATTTGGTGTCGAGGTAGATCTGGGTGTCATCGACGTAACAGTGGACGTCCAGGTTGAAGTGGCGGAGTATCTGACCAAGGGGGAGGATGTAGATGATGAAGAGGAGGGGGCCGAGTACGGAGCCTTGGGGAACGCCTTGAGTGACTGTGGCTGTAGCAGAGGTGTGGTTGTGGAGAGAGATGAAGTGGGATCTGTTGGAAAGGTAGGAACGGAGCCAGCTGAGTGCAGAGCCTTCAATGCCGAGGTCTTTGAGTCTGGTGAGCAGGATGTTATGATTCACTGTATCGAAGGCTGCGCTCAGGTCGAGGAGGATGAGGATGTTGAGGGAACCGGTGTCAGCAGAGGTGAGGAGGTCGTTGAGGACTTTGAGGAGAGCAGTTTCTGTGCTATGGAGGGGGCGAAAGCCAGATTGGAGGGGTTCAAGTAGGTTATACACAAGGAGGTGGGAATGAAGTTGCGACGCAACGATACGCTCCAGGGTTTTTGAAAGAAAGGGGAGGTTTGAGATTGGGCGGTAGTTAATGAGAGAGGAGGGATCAAGACCAGGTTTCTTTAAGATTGGTGTGACAGCAGCAGTTTTGAAAGCGGAGGGGACAATTCCTTGGGAGATTAGTGAGGTAGGGGCAGAGAACGGGGAGGCAGGACTTCAGCAGGGGAGTGGGGAGAGGGTCGAGGGAGCAGGTAGTGGGTTTGGAAGAGCTGATGAGTTTGGAGATTTCAATAGGTTTTGCGGGTTGGGTGGGAGATTTAGTTTAGAGATACAGCACGGAGGCAGGCCCTTCGGCCCACCAAGTCCACGCCGACCATTGGTCGTCCGTTCACACCAGTTCTATGCTGTCCAACTTTCTCATCCACTCACTGCAAACCAGGGGGCAATTAATCTACAAACCTGCATGTGAGAGGAAGCCAGAACACCTGGAGGAAACCCACGTGATCACAGGGGAGAACATGCAAACTATACACACACACACACACACACACACACGTGTACATACTCACATACACACACGTATACTCTCACTCATGCCCGCGCGCACACACACACACACATACTCTGAAGAAGGGTCTCACCCATTCCTTCTCTCCAGAGATGCTGCCTGTCCCGCTGAGTTACTCCAGCATTTTGTGTCTATCTTCCATTTAAACCTGCATTTGCAATTCTTTCCTACACACACACACACACAGACACGTGTATACTCAATCACATACACACACGTACATTCTCACTCACGCACATACATGCACACATACGTACGTACACGTACGCACACACACACACACACACTTGTGTCTACTCACTCACATACACACACGTACATTCTCACTCAGGCACACACATGCACGCATACGTACGTACACACACACACACACACACACACACACACACACACACACACACACACACACACACACACACACACACACACACACACAGTGAGGCAGCAGCTCTACCCGCTGCGCCACTGTCATTATAACTTATAGACAATTTCCCTTTAAGGTGTTTTTTTAAAAACCTTAACCCATTTTTTAAGACTTTAACCCATCTCCATTGTCTCGTTATTGTTCCAGCAAAATACTCCGGCACTTTGTATCCTTTAGTGTATTAACCAGCACCTGCAGTTCCTTGTTTCTACATGTACCTGTCCAAGTGTCTTTTCGATGTCCAGGAAGGAACTGCAGATGTTGTTATAAACTGACGACACACTCGAAAAGCTGGAGTAACTTAGCGGGTCTTAGACACAGCATCTCTGGAGAGAAGGAGTAGGTGACGTTTCGGGTCGAGACCCTTCTTGGGACAGATGTTGTTGCAGTAGCTGCCTCCTCTGGCAGCTCGTCCCATACATCCACCCCCCATACATGGGGGGGGGGGGGGGGGAATGGGATTAGTTTGGATAGGCATCTTGGTCGGCATGGAGGGTTTGGGTGGGAGGGCTCTGTTGATGTGCCTCAGTGCGGATGAGGTGCCTGCATTGTGTTGACTGGGTTGGTAACGAGCGGCTGTGTGTGTGTGTGTCCTCTCGTCCCCAGTGTTCGACTTCCACCAGGCGGTCGATGTAGCGCAGGAGCAGCAGCGGCAGGAGCAAGCCGGCAAAATGTCAGTCCCTCGTGCCTTCCTTCCGCTGGGGAGTGTAGGCGGGGTGGGGCGGGGGGGGGGGGGGGGGGGGGGAGAGGGGAGGTGGGTCCCCGGATAATACCTGCTCGGCTCTAACGCCTGCTTTTTTTTCTCCTCGCCGTCAGCCTGGGAACGACCAAGAAAGGGATCGGCCCGGTGTACGCGTCGAAAGCCTCCCGGACCGGCCTGCGCATCTGCGACCTGCTCTCGGACTTTGAGGAGTTCACGAAGCGGTAAGGGGAAGGGGAGGGAGGGGCGGGTAGAGCCGCTGCCTCAGGACGCTGGTTCGATCCCCACCTCGGGCACGCACGTATATGTGTGTCTGTGCGCGCGCGTGTGGAGTTTGCCCGTTCTCCCTGTGACCTTTTGAGGCAGCTCGATAGTTGTTGGGAAGAAGCTGCTCCTGAACCTAGACATCATAGTTTTTAAGCTGCTATACTTTCTTGCTGATGGCAGGAGTGAAATGAGAGGCTAGCCAGGGTGGTGGTGTGGGTCGTTGATGATGCTGGGAGCCAGCGACTCCTGTAGACACCCTCGATTGTTGGGGAGGTCTGAACCCATGATGGGCCGGGCCAGTGATCGCCACGTTTTAGTCGTCTTCGCTCCTAGGCGTTCAAGTTGCCGAACCAGGCCGTGATGCAACCCGGTCAATGTGCTCTCCACTGTGCACCTGTCCAAAAAGTTCAAGAAAGGATCTTGAGATCTTGGTATCTCATTGAAACATATAAGATTGTTAAGTGTCTGGACACGCGAGAGGCAGGAAACATGTTCCCGATGTTGGGGGAGTCCAGAACCAGGGGCCACACACACACAGTTTAAGAATATGGGGTCAGCCATTTAGAACGGAGACGAGGAAACACTTTTTCTCACAGAGAGTTGTGAGTCTGTGGAATTCTCTGCCTCAGAGGGCGGTGGAGGCCGGTTCGCTGGATGCTTTCAAGAGAGAGCTCTTTAAGATAGCGAAGTTAGGGGATATGGGGAGAAGGCAGGAACGGGGTACTGATTGGGGATGATCAGCCATGATCACATCGAATGGCGGTGCTGGCTCGAAGGGCCGAATGGCCTACTCCTGCACCTATTGTCTATAAAGTCCTCTCTGACACAACGAATGATAATTCGGCTTTGAAGGGCCCTGATCCGAAACGTCCTCCTATTATCCAGATGCCTGACCCGTTGAGCTACTCCAGCAGTTACTCCTGTGTCTATCTTCGGTTGTCATAGACTGCTTTGATGTACCCAGCGGTCTGCCATTGAGACACCATCTTGTGAGTTGTGAACCTGGGTCCGGGGCTCGGCCGCGGGCCAGTGGATGACATTGTCGGGAGCTCGCATGTCACAGGCTGGTGACCTGTTTTTGCGGAGCTCCCGCGGCAACAGCTGCGTCCGCTGGACTGGAGGGCGGCATCTTTGGCAGCTTCGACCACCCCGGGCCGCGGAGCTTGAACCGGCCCGTTCGCGGAGCTCAGTTGAGCCGCGGGACTGACCTACCATCGCCCGGTGGGGTAACAACATCGGAGGCCTGGATCGCCTCAGTGCAGAGGGAGAATAAGGAGGGGAAGAGACTTTAAGACTTTTGCCTCCATCACAGTGAAGAGGTGCCTGGTGAACTCACTGTGGTGGATGTTAATTTGTGTTTATTGTGTGTTTTGTTGTTTATTATTATATGTATGGCAGCAGGCAACGAAATTCCGTTCAGACCGGAAGGTCTGAATGACAAATAAAGGATCTAATCTAATCTAATCTAATCGAGCAGGTTAAGAGGTGCAGTGTAAATGCACGGCGTACTTAAAACTCTACTCTCTCCAGCTTCACAGTCCTCGCCAACCACTACAAAGCCATGTACCCCAAGCTGACCATCGACATCGAGGGGGAGCTGGAGATGTTGAAGGTAAGCGGAGTGGGGGTCAGGCCTCCGTTTTAGGTGTAGGTTGCTTATCGCCGTTTATGTGCCGAGGTAGAGCTGCTGCCTCACAGCGCCCGCGATTCTATCCTGGCAGACAAAATTGCTGGGGAAACTCAGCGGGTGCGGCAGCATCTATGGAGCGAAGGAAATAGGCAACGTTTCGTCCCGAAACGTTGCCTATTTCCTTCGCTCCATAGATGCTGCCGCACCCGCTGAGTTTCCCCAGCAATTTTGTCTACCTTCGATTCTCCAGCAGCTGCAGTTCCTTCTTGAACAACGTTCTATCCTGGCTACGGGCATTGTCTGTGCGGAGGTTGAACGTTCTCCTTGTGACCGCGTGGGTTTTCTACGGGTGCTCCGGTTTCCTCCCACGCTCCATAAGACATGCACGTCTGTAGGTTAATTGCCTTTAGTAAGTTGTCCCTAGTGTGTAGTGTTCGGGGTGATCGCTGGTCAGCGCGGACTGGGTGGTTGGAAGGGCCTGTTTCTGCGTTGTATCGCTGAAGGCTAAAGGGGGCGCCAGTCAGGGAGGTCCAGCCGTCGGCGCGTGCTGGGGGCGGCAATGTTCATTCAATGTTTCTTTGCCCCGTCTGCTCCCCCTCGTGGGCAGGTCTACGCCGAGCGAGTGCGGCCTCTGGTCAAGGATGGCGTCTACTTCATGTACAAGGCTCTGCACGGGCCGCCCAAGAAGATCCTGGTGGAGGGTGCAAACGCCACGCTGCTCGACATTGATTTCGGTAAGGCTGTGCCCCCGCGCGCATGATCTGCCAAGAGTCCTGCAGCACGGAAACAGGCCCTTCGGCCCACTCTGGCCAACATGTCCCATCTACACTAGTCCCACCTAGAGTCGTACAGCACGGAAACAGGCCCTTCGACCCACTCTGGCCAACATGTCCCATCTACACTAGTCCCAGCTAGAGTCATACAGCATGGAAACAGGCCCACACCGGCCAACATGTCCCATCTACACTAGACCCAGCTAGAATGGTACAGCAAGGAAACAGGCCCACACCGGCCAACATGTCCCATCTACACTAGTCCCACCTAGAGTCGTACAGCATGGAAACAGGCCCTTCGGCCCACTCTGGCCAACATGTCCCATCTACACTAGTCCCAGCTAGAGTCGCACAGCATGGAAACAGGCCCTTCGGCCCACTCTGGCCAACATGTCCCATCTACACTAGTCCCAGCTAGAGTCGCACAGCATGGAAACAGGCCCACACCGGCCAACATGTCCCATCTACACTAGTCCCACCTAGAGTACAGCATGGAAACAGGCCCTTCGGCCCACTCTGGCCAACATGTCCCATCTACACTAGTCCCAGCTAGAGTCGCACAGCACGGAAACAGGCCCACACCGGCCAACATGTCCCATCTACACTAGTCCTACCTAGAGTCGCACAGCACGGAAACAGGCCCTTCGGCCCACACCGGCCAACATGTCCCATCTACACTAGTCCCACCTAGAGTCCTGCAGCACGGAAACAGGCCCTTCGGCCCACTCTGGCCAACATGTCCCATCTACACTAGTCCCACCTAGAGTCCTGCAGCACGGAAACAGGCCCTTCGGCCCACTCTGGCCAACATGTCCCATCTACACTAGTCCCACCTAGAGTCCTGCAGCACGGAAACAGGCCCTTCGGCCCACTCTGGCCAACATGTCCCTTCTACACTAGTCCCACCTAGAGTCGTACAGCACGGAAACAGGCCCTTCGGCCCACTCTGGCCAACATGTCCCATCTACACTAGTCCCACCTAGAGTCGTACAGCACGGAAACAGGCCCACACCGGCCAACATGTCCCATCTACACTAGTCCCAGCTAGAGTCGCACAGCATGGAAACAGGCCCAACTTGCCCATACCGGCCAACATGTCCCATCTACACTAGTCCCAGCTAGAGTCGCACAGCACGGAAACAGGCCCTTCGGCCCAACTTGCCCATACCGGCCAACATGTCCCATCTCTACTAGACCTAGCTAGAATGGCACAGCACGGAAACAGGCCCAACATGCCCCATACCGGCCAACATGTCCCATCTCCACTAGACCCAGCTAGAATTGTACAGCAAGGGAACAGGCCCAACATGCCCATACCGGCCAACATGTCCCATCTCCACTAGACCTAGCTAGAATGGCACAGCACGGAAACAGGCCCAACATGCCCCATACCGGCCAACATGTCCCATCTCCACTAGACCCAGCTAGAATTGTACAGCAAGGGAACAGGCCCAACATGCCCATACCGGCCAACATGTCCCATCTCCACTAGTCAAGTCAAGTCACTTTTATTTCTATAGCACATTTAAAAAACAACTCTCGTTGGCCAAAGTGCTTTACATTGGTGGAGGTTATACAACACTGGTTCATAGATTAAGTACATATATCACTACATACATATAGCCCTCGCTCAGAGGACGTCAAGAAAGGCTTGGGAGTAGAGATGAGTTTTAAGTCTCGACTTAAAGCAGTCGATGGAGGGGGCAGTTCTAATGGGAAGAGGGATGCTGTTCCACAGTCTAGGAGCTGTAACCGCAAAGGTGTGGTCGCCCCTGAGCTTATGCCTAGACCGTGGGATGTTCAGCAGCCCCAAGTCGGCCGATCTGAGGGACCTGGAGGTGGTGTGGTGGGTAAGCAGACTTTTGATGTAGGTGGGGGCAAGCCCATTGAGGGCTTGCCCCCACCTACACTAGTCCCACCTAGAGTCATACAGCACGGAAACAGGCCCTTCGGCCCAACTTGCCCACACCGGCCAACATGTCCCATCTACACTAGTCCCACCTGCCTGCGTTTGGCCCATAATCCCTCCAAACCTATCCTATCCATATACCTACCTGTCTAAATTTTTCTTAAACGTTGCAATAGTACCTGCCTCCACTACCTCCTCCAGCAGCTCGTTCCATACACCCACCACCTTTTGTGTAAAAAAAAAAATTGCCCCTCAGGTTCCTATTAAATCTTTCTCCCTCTCACGTTGAACCTATGACCCCTGGTTCTCGATTACCCTACTCTGGGCAAAAGACTCTGTGCCAACCTGATCTATTCCTCTCATGATTTTGTACACCTCTAAGATCACCCTTCATCCTCCTGTGCTCCAAAGAATAGAGTCCCAGCCTGTTCAACCTCTCCCTGTAGCTCACACCCTCTAGTCCTGGCAACAAACTTCTCTGCACCCTTTCCAGCTTGGCAACATTTTTCCCATAGCTCGGCGCTCAGAACTGAACTCTAGGCTAAATGGAACTTCGCCAACGGTTTATACAACTGCAACATGACCTCCCAACTTCTATACTCAATTCTCTGACTGCTGAAGGAGTTCTTAAGGGGTTGGACAGGCTAGATGCAGGAAGATTATTCCTGATGTTGGGGAAGTCCAGAACTAGGGGTCACAGTTTAAGGATAAGAGGGAAGTCTTTTAGGACCGAAATGAGAAAATCATTTTTTACACAGAGAGTGGTGAATCTCTGGAATTCTCTGCCACAGAAGGTAGTTGAGGCCAGTTCATTGGCTATATTTAAGAGGGAGTTAGATGTGGCCCTTGTGGCTAAAGGGATCAGGGGGTATGGAGAGAAGGCAGGTACAGGATACTGAGTTGGATGATCAGCCATGATCATATCGAATGGCGGTGCAGGCTCGAAGGGCCGAATGGCCTACTCCTGAACCTATTTTCTATGTTTTTATGTTTCTATGAAGGCCAATGTGCCAAAAGCCTTCTTGACCACGAGTGCGTGGAACTGCGGGAAATAATGGCTGTGCAGAAAAAACAGTCCCAGTCTGTCCAACCTCTCCCTGCAGCTAACACGCCTAATCTAGGTTACAGAGGTGCAGAACCATTCTATCACCAACTAGAGAGTAGTCCGGAGCTGCCATCTGCCTCATTCGAGACCCTCTAACTATCTTTAATCAGGCTTTACCTTGCACCAAACCTTATTCACATTATTCCCTTTATCATGACACAGAGTGGAAACAGGCCCTTCGGCCCAACTTTGAAAAGACTAGGCTTGTATCACTGTAGTTTAGAAGGATGAGGGGGATCCTATAGAAACAAATAAAATTATAAAAGGACTGGACAAGCTAGATGCAGGTAAAATGTTCCCAATGTTGGGCGAGTCCAGAACTAGGGGCCACACACTGCCTTAGAATAAAGGGGAGGTCATTTAAGACTGAGGTGAGAAAAAACTTTTTCACCCAGAGAGTTGTGAATTTATGGAATTCCCTGCCACAGAGTGCAGTGGAGGCCAAGTCACTGGATGGATTTAAGAGAGAGTTAGATAGAGCTCTAGGGGCTAGTGGAGTCAAGGGATTATGGGGAGAAGGCAGGCACGGGTTATTGATAGGGGACGATCAGCCATGATCGCAATGAATGGCGGTGCTGGCTCGAAGGGCCGAATGGCCTCCTCCTTCACCTATTTTCTATGTAACTTTTCCACACTGGCCAACATGTCCCAGCAACACTAGTCCCATCTGCCTGCGTTTGGCCCATATCCCTCAAAACCTGTCCTATCCGTGTACCTGACTAACCCTTGCGATATAGTCCCAGCCTCAACCACCTCCTCCGACAGCACATTCCATTCACCCGCCACCCTTTGTGTGGAAAAATGTTACCCCTCAGATTCCTATTAAATCTTTTCCCCTTCACCTTAAATCAGTACAGAGTATCTGCAGATGGACACAAAGAGCTGGAGTAACTCAGCGGGACAGGCAGCATCTCCAGAGAGAAGGGATGGAGAGAAGGAATACAGTGTCAGAAGGAACTGCAGATGCTGGCTTAATGGGCTCAGCGGAACAGGCAGCATCTCTGGAGAGAAGGAATGGATGACATTTTGGGTCGAGACCCTTCAGCAGGATATGCGGGACAGGTAGTATCTCTGGATTGAAGGAATGGGTGACATTTTGGGTCGAGACCCTTCTGCCGAAGGGTCTCGACCCAAAATGTCACCTATTCCTTCAATCCAGAGATGCTGCCTGTCCAGCTGAGTTAGTCCAGCTTTTTTGAAACAGGCCCAACATGCCCATACCGGCCAACATGTCCCATCTACACTAGTCAAGTCAAGTCACTTTTATTTCTATAGCACATTCAAAAAACAACACTCGTTGGCCAAAGTGCTTTACATTGGTGGAGGTTATACAACAGTGGTTCATAGATTAAGTACATATATCACTACATACATATAGCCCTCGCTCAGAGGACGTCAAGAAAGGCTTGGGAGTAGAGATGAGTTTTAAGTCTCGACTTAAAGGAGTCGATGGAGGGGGCAGTTCTGATAGGAAGGGGGATGCTGCTGTTCCACAGTCTAGGAGCTGCAACCGCAAAGGCAGCGATTGGCCCCTGAGCTTATGCCTAGACCGCTGGGATATTCAGCAGCCCCAAGTCGGCCGATCTGAGGGGCCTGGAGGTGGAGTGGTGGGTGAGAAGACTTTTAATGTAGGAGGGGGCAAGCCCATTGAGGGCTTTGTAGACATGGAGGAGAATCTTGACGTTTATACGGAGCCAGTGGAGAGAGGCCAGGAACGAGGTGCCAACATCTGCAGTTCCTCCCTGCCCTGTATCTGCACACTGTGGACGGCTCAATTGTAATCGTCCATTGTCTTTCCGCTGACTGGATAGCGCGCGACAAAAGGCCTTTCGCCGTACCTCGGTACAGCGTGACGACAAACTCCGCTCTGGTTCTCTCCGTGTGCCGCAGGGACCTACCCCTTCGTGACCTCTTCCAACTGCACAGTGGGCGGGGTGTGCACGGGGCTGGGAATCCCCCCTCACTACGTGGGCAAGGTGTACGGGGTGGTGAAGGCCTACACCACCCGGGTCGGAGTCGGCGCCTTCCCCACCGAGCAGAAAAACGTGAGTTGCCTTTCCCCACCGCGGGCCACAGCCGCTGGCTCGCTCGCTCGTTCGCTGACGCACCACTCGCTCTCTCCGCCTCTTCACCCTCCTTCATACTGCCAGATTTTTTCTTCCCTTTTTCCTTCCGCCCACAATATTTAATATGTAAAAAGATTCTGTTCCATTCTGTGTGTAGTTTGTTTGTTTGTTTTTTGCACAAAGTCCGTGAGCATTGCCACTTTTCATTTCACTGCACATCTCGTATGTGTATGTGACGAATAGACTTGACTCGACTTGACTTTAGTTTAGAGGTACAGCGCGGAAACAGCTTCTTCGGACCATCGGGTCCGCGCCGACCAGCGATCCCCCGCACACTAATACCATCCTACACCCACTAGGGACGATTTTTACACTTATACCAACCTAATTAACCTACAAACCTGCACGCCTTTGGAGTGTGGGAGGAAACCGAAGACCTCGGAGAAAACCCACGGGGAGAACGTACAGACAAGGCACCCCATAGTCGGGACCGTTTAGTGTTGGGGTCCTTCTTCAGACGGGGGGGGGGGGGGCGATGTTTCAGGTCAGGACCCTTGTTCAGACTAGAGGTGACCTTTCAAGTTGGGACCCTACAGACTATGGGTGACGTTTTGGGTTGGGAACCTTCAAGTTGCTGGATGACATTTTGGGTCTTTCAATGATTTAATGGAATTAGCCTGAGGCCACACAGCGATCACACCAACACTATCCTACACACACTGGGGACAATTTACCATTTTACCAAAGCCAATTTACCTACAAACCTGCACGTCTCTGGAGTGTGGGAGGGAACCGGAGGCACCCGGAGAAAACCCACGCAGGTCACGGGGAGAACGTGCAAACTCCGTACAGACAGCACCCGTAGTCAGGATGGAACCGGGGTCTCTGGCGCTGTGATGCAGCGACTCTACCGCTGCGCCACCCTCGTTCTCGACCGATCCCCCCTACCCGACCGCTCTGTGTCTTGCCCCCCCCAGGAGTTGGGCGAGTTGCTGCAGTCACGAGGCCGGGAGGTCGGGGTGACCACGGGCCGCAGGAGGCGGTGCGGCTGGCTGGACCTGGTGCTGGTCAAATACGCCCACATGATCAACGGCTTCTCAGCGTGAGTCTGCCCTGCCGATCCCTCGCCCCACCCCCTTCCTGTCAGCTCCGCCCACCGACCCCTCCCGCCAAACATGAATATTAGAAATATTGCAAATAGGCGCAGGAGGAGGCCATTTGGACCTTTGAGCCAGCACCGCCATTCATTGTGATCACGGCTGATCATCCACAATCAGTATCCCTGGAGTGACTCAATGGGACGGGCAGCATCTCTGGGGAGAAGGAATGGGTGACGTTTCGGGTTGAGAAGTTGGGAGGTGAGACCGCAGTTATATGAGACATTGGTGAGTCCACATTTAGAATATTGTCATCAGTCTTTTTTTCTTTTTTTCACATTTAAATTTTTATTTATTAGTAAGTAAGTTTTATATTTATATAGCACGTTTTAAGTCAACTTGCATTGACACCAAAGTGCTTTATATTAGAAGCAGTGTACAAAAATATAACCAGTGGCATATGATATAATACATGTTATTGTACCACTTCAGTTTTAATTTTTAGCTTATAGTTAAGAGAGAAAAAGCAAGAGAGAGAAAAAGTGGAATGTGTAAGGATAGAACCCCTAGATTGTTCCCGATGTTGGGGAAGTCCAGAACTAGGGGTCACAGTTTAAGGATAAGAGTGAAGACTTTTAGGACCGAGATTAGGAAATCATTTTTTACACAGAGAGTGGTGAATCTGTGGAATTCTCTGCCACAGAAGGTAGTTGAGGCCACAGTTCATTGGCTATATTTAAGAGGGAGTTAGATGTGGCCCTTGTGGTTAAAGGGAGCAAGGGGTATGGAGAGAAGGCAGGGATGGGATACTGAGTTGGATGATCAGCCATGATCATATCAAATGGCAGTGCAGGCTCGAAGGGCCGAATGGCCTACTCCTGCACCTATTTTCTATGTTTACTACCAAATTGGTGTCGCCAATAAATAATTAAAATAAATAAGGAAGACGTACAGAAATAAAAAGAACAAAAACAGAAAGAAAAACAAAAGGTGATGATATACCAGCTTCGCATCCCTCCCCACCCATCACCCAACCTGTAAT
Organism: Amblyraja radiata; assembly: GCF_010909765.2. Lineage (NCBI taxonomy): Eukaryota > Metazoa > Chordata > Chondrichthyes > Rajiformes > Rajidae > Amblyraja > Amblyraja radiata. Next base: position 8,329,490 of record NC_046000.1, on the reverse strand, counting down.
TAGATTTAACTCCATATTGTCATCAGTCTTTGTCACCTTGTTGGTGAGATGTTGCGACACAAAAAGCCGCCTCCACCCGAAACGTCGCCCATTCCTTCTCTCCAGGGATGCTGCCTGTCCCGCTGAGTTACTCCAGCTTTTTGTGTCCATCTCCGGTTTAAACCGGCACCTGCAGTTCCTTCCTGCACGCGTTCCGTTGTGATGTGAGTGTACTTTATTTCCCCTCTTAGGCTGGCCCTGACCAAATTGGATATCCTGGACACGTTTCAAGAAATAAAGATTGGAGTGGGTTACAAGCTTGAAGGGAAGACCATCCCCTACTTTCCAGGTGGGCAGGTTAGCGTGGTACAGTGAAAAGCTTTTTGTTCCGTGCTAACCAGCCAGCGGAAATACTATCAGTTTAGTATATTGACACCTGTACCGAGGTACAGTAAAAAGCATTGTGTTGCGTGCTAACCAGTCAGCGGAAAGACACTCTGAAGAAGGGTTTCGGCCCGAAACGTCGCCTATTTCCTTCGCTCCATAGATGCTGCTGCACCCGCTGAGTTTCCCCAGCAATTTTGTGTACGAGCGGAAAGACAATACATGATTACAATCGAGCCGTCCACGGTGTACAGATACAGGATAAAGGGAATAACGTTTAGTGCAAGGTAAAGTCCGATGAAAGATAGTCCAAGGGTCATCAGTGAGGTAGTTGGTAGGTCAGGGCTACCCTCTAGTTAGACAAAAGTGCTGGAGAAACTCAACGGGTGCAGCAGCATCTATGGAGCGAAGGAAATAGGCAACGTTTTGGGCCGAAATCCTTCTTCAGACTCGGGCTCCTCCTCTTCCTTTTTCCTTTCTTCTGAAGAAGGGTTTTGGCCGGAAACGTTGCCTCTATCCTTCGCTCCATAGATGCTGCTGCACCCGCTGAGTTTCTCCAGCACTTTTGTCTACCTTCGATTTTCCAGCATCTGCAGTTCCTTCTTAAACACTACCCTGTAGTTGTGGGTAGGATGATTCAGTTGCCTGATAACAGCTGCGAAGAAACTGTCCCTGAATCGTGGAGGTGTGTGTATCTTTTGCCTGATGGGAGAGGGGAGAAGCGGGAGTGAGATTGACAATAGACAATAGGTGCAGGAGTAGGCCATTCGGCCCTTTGAGCCAGCACCGCCATTCAATGTGATCATGGCTGATCATCCCCAATCAGTACCCCGTTCCTGCCTTCTCCCCATATCCCCTGACTGCGCTATCGTTAAGAGCCCTATCTAGCTTTCTCTCTTGAAAGTATCAACTGGTCCTTGATGATGCTGCTGGCCTTGCCGCGGCTGCATGAGGTGTAGATGGAGTCAATGGAAGGGAGGTTGGTTTGTGTGATGGTCTGGGCTGCAACTGTCCACAATTCCCCGCGGTTTATTTCGGGTTTTAGACGGAGCTGTTCCCAAACCATGCCCTGATGCATCCTGACAATATGCTTTCCACGGCACATGTGTGGAAGCTGCCACAACTGGACAGTGGTCCTGAACTACTATCTGCCTCATTGGAGACCCTCGCACTATCTTTAATCGGACTTATCTTTGATTGGGTTTATCTTGCACTAAACGTTATTCACATTATTCCCTTTATCCTGTATCTGTACACTGTGGGCAGCTCGATTGTAATCATGTATTGTCTTTCCGCTGACTGGTTAATGCGCAACAAAAGAGCTTTTCACTGTACCTCGGTACACGGGACAATAAACCTAACTAAAGCTGGTGAGAAAAGGCCATCTCGTGTCTGCATGTGACTGTGTGTGATTCTGCCTGTGCGTGTGTGACTCTGTGTGTGTGTCTGTGTGACTGTGCGTGTGTGTCTGTGCGTGTGTGTGTGACTGTCTCTGTGATTCTGTCTGTGTGTGTGTGTGTGTGCCTCTGTGTATGTGACTGTGTGTGTGACTGATTGTTTGATTCTGCCTGTCTGTCTGTCTGTCTGTGTGTGTGTGACTGTCTCTGTGATTCTGTCTGTGACTCTGTGTGTGTGTGACTGATTGTATGTGTGTCTGTCTGCATGTGTGTGTGACTATCTGTGTCTGTGACTGCGTGTGTGTCTGTGTGCGTGTGTGTGTGACTGTTTGCGTGTGTGTGTGACTGCGGTGTGTGTGACTGTTTACGTGTGTGTGTGACTCTGTGTGCAGAAAAGCAGAATGGCCGTAGGACTTATCATCGCCCGCCTGGGGCTTGGACATCGGGAGAGACATGGAGAACAGGGGAGAGAAAAGACTTTGCCTTCCATCACAGTGGGTCCAGTGATGGATGTTTGTGTGAGTTAAATTGTGTGTATGTCTGTAGGAAATTGGCTTTGTTTGTATGGCTGTGGAAACGGAATTTTGTTTGAGCCTCACTGAGGCTCAAATGACAATAAATATTGTATTGTATTGTGTGTGACTGCCTGCCTGCGTGTGTGTGTGTGACTGTTTGTGTGTGTGTGTGTGACTCTGTGTTTGTGCGCGCGCGTGTTTCCACTCCAAAAGGCCGAGCCGCCCAGCCTGACCCCGGTCTGTCTCCCCGCCTCCAGCTAACCAAGAGGTGCTGAACAAGGTGCAGGTGGACTATGTCACTCTGCCGGGCTGGATGAAGAGCACAGAGAACGCGCGCTCCTTCAGCGAGCTGCCGGACAACGCCAAGAAATACGTGGACTTCATCGTGGAGCATGTCGACGTGCCGAGTGAGTACTGGGGAAGGGAACACGCAAAAGCAGAATCTCTTGCCCTGAGCGGGGGAATCGAGAACCAGAGGACATAGGTTTACGGTGATGGGGGGGGGGGAAGATTTGAAAGGAACCCAAGGGGCAACTTTATCACACAGAGGGTGGTGGGTGTATGGAACAAGCTGCCGGAGGAGGTAGTTGAGGCAACATTTATGAAACAGTTAGACAGGTACATGGATAGGACCGGTTTAGAGGGATATGGGCCAAACGCAGGCAGGTGGGACTAGTGTAGATGGGGCATGTTGGTCGGTGTGGGAAGGTTGGGCCAAAGGGCCTGTTTCCACGCTGTGTGACTGTCTGCTCCTCAGCGCCCCTCAGAGACTGTGTCCAGGTCTTGTTCGTTCTCCTACCGTCATCTAGACATTCGATCAGTATTGGTGCAGTCATAAATAGGGAGGGGAGGGGTGGAGTTTGGTTTGATCCATCAAACACCATCGCCACGGCCATGAGCTCCAACTGGACGGCAGAGTGGCGCAGCGGGTAGTCCTGCTGCCTCGCTTCATTCAATCCTGACCCTAGAGGCTCAGTGTGGAAACAGGTGCTTCGGCCCACCGAGTCCCTGTGGCCGTGTGGGCTTTCTCCTGGTGCTCCAGTTTCCTCCCACACTCCAAAGGTTTAGTCTGACCACAGCACGGTGGCGCAGCGGTAGCGTTGTTGCCTCATGGCACCTGGTTCATCCCTGACCACGGGTGCCGTGTGTACAGAGTTTATACCCTCTCTCCGTGTCCTCGTGGGTTTTCTCCGGGTGCTTCGGTTTCCTCCCACATTCCAAAGACGTACAGGTTTGTAGGTTAATTGGCTTTGATTTTTTTTTTAATTCCATGGTGTGTAGAGGTTAGTCCTAGTGTACGCGGTGATCGCTGATTGGTGCTGACTCGGTGGGCCGAAGAGCCTGTTTTGCCCCATGTCTCTTAAGTTAAACTAATCTAAAGATGTGCAGGAAGGAACAGCAGATGCTGGTTTACACCGAAGACAGACACAAAATGCTGGAGTAACTCAGCGGGTCAGGCAGCATCTCTGGAGAAAGGGAAAAGGTGACGTTTCGGGTCGGGACCCTTCTTCAGATATCTAAAGACGCTGCCTGACCCACTGAGTTGCTCCAGCACTTTGTGTCCATCTTATGTAGTGTTCTACAACAGGGAGTAATTACCTCAGTTTGGGTGGGGTTGGGGAAGGGGAGGGGGGGGGGGGGGGAGAAAGAACTGTTCACATCCTCCCACCCCCCTCACCTCGCGCTTTTCTCCTTGCAGTTAAATGGATCGGCATCGGAAAGTCACGGGAGTGCATGATCAAGCTGTTCTGAAGACATGTGAATGCCAAAATTAATAGGCCCCCACCCCTTCCCTCCACCTCCCCCCCCCCCCTCACCGCCCCAATCCTACTTCAGACCGCAAACCCCCTACGATGAAGAACCAGCCAACGCCAAACAAAACGCCAGACAAGTCTGACCAGCGACCTGGACCTATCACCAGCCAGATCCTCCGTAAACTGCCCATCGACCACGCTGAAGCACAGAGCTGTTCATCGAGGATCAAACCAGCCGAGAGAGAGAGAGAGAGACGCACACACACACACACACACACACACACACACACACACACTCCCCTGTGGAACCAGGGGCTTATTTTTATATTTTATTTTTTTTAAACGCAAACAAAAGCTGCCTACGCGTCTTTAGCAGCCAAAACTAAGAGCACTCCGGCAGGAGTGTGTGTCTAAAGTATTAGTGAGTTTGCACAAATTTGACTTCTACCAAGGTGTCGACGTTCGGGTCAATGCAGGTGGCGGCTGGGCAGCCATCTTGCGTAGAAACATAGACAACAGGTGCGGGAGTAGGCCATTCGAGCCAGCATCGCCATTCAATGTGATCAGGGCTGATCATCCCCAATCAGTACCCCGTTCCTGCCTTCTCCCCATATCCCTTGATTCCGTTTTCCCTAGAGAGCTCTCTTGAAAACATCCAGTGAATCGGCCTCCACTGCCTTCTGTGGCGGAGATCTCCACAGATTCGCAACTCCCTGGGTGAAAACGTTTTTCCTCATCTCAGTCCTAAATGGCCGACCCCGCTTATTCTTAAACTGTGTGGCTCTGGACTCCCCCAACATCGGGAACATTTTCCCTGCATTTAGCCTGTCCAATCGCTTACGAATTTTATGTGTTTCATCCATGGTGGAAATAAGTCAGCCAAGGCCCCTACCCCCCCCCCCCCCCCATTGCCCTGGGTTGAGGGGGAGGTGGAATCGGGCAGGGTTCCTGTACCCTGTCACTGCTCTGCGGCCTTCTGGGGTTAGAGAGAAGAAGAGGGGGGGAGGTGGGGGGGAGAATCGGCCAGGGATCCCTGTCACTGACCAGTGAACAGAGAGAGAGAGAGAGAGAGAGAATCACCGTCCTGTGACCTGGGTTAGGGAGGGAGGGAATCAGACAGATTTTCTGCCCTCCGTCACTGTCCAGTCAACTCCATGGGGTAGAGAGGGGGGGGGGAATGGGAGGGTGAATCGGGCACGGTTTCGTGCTCACTGTCGCTCTGTGACCCCCATCCCACTGGGTTAAATAAATAAAGAGAGAGGTCGGGAGGGGGAATCAGACTGGGTTCCTGCTCCTGACCGATGACCCCCTGGGGTAGAGAAAGGGGGAGGTGGGAGGAGGAATCAGACAGGGTTCCCGCACACTGTCCCGGCTCTGTGACACCCCTCCCTGGGTTAAAGAGGCGGGGGGGGGGGGGGGAAGGAATCGGGGTTACTGCTCCTCACCAGTGCTTTCCTGAGGGGGAGGGAATCGGACGGTTCTTGCTCATCTCTCCCTCGATCCCTTGGGGCAGAGGGGAAGGGGGTGGGGGTATCAGGCAGGGTTCCCACCCCGGGTAGAGGGATGGGGGGTGTGAGGAAGAATCAGACAGGGATTACTGCTCAACGATCCCCTTTGGGTTAGAGAGAGAGGGGAGAAAGAAAGAATCACTGCCCAGTGACGTCCTGGGTTCGAGGGAGAGAAAATCAGCCACTGTTCCTGCTCCCCACCGAGTTACACGTGCTGGATCTGCTCGCTGTTTTTTAAAACAATGACATGCTTTCTCTAATCACCAGCAAAGTTTAATTTTACATGCTATATAATCAAAAGCAACAGCAGATGCTGGGTTTTTAACCAAAGATAGTGCTGGAGTAACTCAGTGGGTCAGGCGGCAACTTGGATAGATGCTGCTTCGGGTCAAGACCCTATGATCAGTCTGAAGAAGGGTCCCGCACCATCCACGTTCTCCACAGAGATGCTGCATGTCTGACCCGCTGAGTTACTCCAGCACTCTGTACCTGTCCACGTTCTCCACAGAGATGCTGCATGTCTGACCCGCTGAGTTACTCCAGCATTTTTGTGTCTACCTTCACTGAAGTTGTTCTGTACCCTTATCCCATCTCCCCTCCCCACGGTGCCAAACCTCCTCCCCCTCCACGGGTCTGTGGCTGTTTCAATCAACCTCTGGGTCTCCCCCCCCCCCCACCCCCTTCCTGGTTAAAACAGCCCATGTCCGTTTCACAAGAGGCCACTATCGTACGAAACCATACGACCGAGGAGAAGCTGAAACGAGTGACCATAGAGGATGGTTGTAGGGAGGGAGCTCCTGAATTTCAGAGCTGTGTGTGTGGGGAGGGGATCCCTGGATGAAGTCAGCAGGCTACACTCCAGCGCGTGCATGCCATCATTAAAAACTCAATAATTGCCCCTCATAGAGGCTCGTATTTGCCAACGTCTTATTAATCCTCCAGGAATGCCTATTTTACACTCTGTGTACATCAACTATGCACTGAGACGTATTAAAATGAACTGATGCTTCCTTTACATTTCTGAGGTGTTTTTTTGTTTAAAAGAAAGATTAAAGGGCCTGTCCCACCAGCATGCGACCGCATGTAGCGAGCGCGACCAAACCGGCAGCGGGGGCCGTGCGGAGGTTGAGTGATCCCGTATGAGTTGACGTGAAGTTCGCGCTAGGCGTACGCCGTCGAGGCGCTGCGTACGGCCTCAATGCGGCTGCAGGCCGTTGCCGCGCGGAATTTTTGGACAGTTTTCGGAGCCCCACGTGATGTCGGGACCAGCCCCGCTCAACTCCATATGGCACCAGTGATCAAAGTGGGACCGGCCCCGTGAGGCCGAACGGCTCAAGCGACCACGTTAGGTCGTGCTTGCCGCATGCTCGTGGGACAGGCCCTTAACCAGGCTGGATAATTTGACAGAAATTAGCTCTCGGCTGCCATCCGGTCTGAAGACGGGTCCCGACTTGAAGCGTCACCTATCCATGATCTCCAGAGACGCTGGCCCATATGCCCATCGCCCCCACACTTCTACCCACTAGGTCTCGACCTCCTCCTCCCCATCCCTTTCCAATCTGCCAACCATACCCTCCCCCCCCACCAGTATCCACCTATCCCTTGCAGACTCCACACAGACAGCACCCGTATTCAGGATCAAACCCGGGTGCTGTGAGGCAGTGACTGCCGCTGCCCCATTTAAAAGACATTTGGACCTGTGCATGGATAGAACCGGTTTAGAGGGATCTGGGGCAAACAGGCCGGTGGGACTAGCGTAGATGGGGCATGTTGGGCCGAAGGGCCTGTTTCGGTGCTGTAATATGAGGATCTCCCCATATGGATTGCAACCGTGTCGTGGTCGGGGAGCTTGTGTGTCTCAGTGACCCCTAGAGCTCTGCCAGCGGGAGATTCATCTCCTGTTAGGGTCTCCCATGCTGGACAGGTCAAAGGGTAGAGGCGAGACGAAGAGCAATCGACTGGTCCTCCAGGTTGGAGGTTGAGCACAGGGCTAACAACCCTGTCTTGTAAAACAAATATGTTACGGAAACAGCAACTGAAGGAATCAACACTAATGAGTGGAGGACCTTCGTTGCTGCCCTACATTGCAGGAGGCATAATAGACATAATTGCCATAGAGGGAGTACAGAGAAGGTTCACCAGACTGATCCCTGGGATGGCGGGACTTTCATATGAAGAAAGACTGGATAGACTCGGCTTGTACTCGCTAGAATTTAGAAGATTGAGGGGGGATCTTATAGAGACTTACAAAATTCTTAAGGGGTTGGACAGGCTAGATGCAGGAAGATTGTTGGGGAAGTCCAGAACAAGGGGTCACAGTTTAAGGATAAGGGGGAAGTCTTTTAGGACCGAGATGAGAATTTTTTTTTACACCCAGGGAGTGGAATTCTCTGCCACAGAAAGTAGTTGAGGCCACAGTTCATTGGCTATATTTAAGAGGAAGTTAGATGTGGCCCTTGTGGCTGAAGGGATCAGGGGGTATGGAGAGAAGGCAGGTACAGGATACTGAGTTGGATGATCATATTGAATGGCGGTGCAGGCTCGAAGGGCCAAATGGCCTACTCCTGCACCTATTTTCTATGTAAGAGGGTAAATAAATATGGGGATGAGGCATCTGTGCACAGAAAGTTCTGATGTAAGAGGACGGTGAGGTGAATCGATCGAGACTAAAAAAAAAAAAAATTTGCTGCGTATTTTGAAGGGATTTGCCTAGATCGTTGTGGAATGGGGATTGAAATTATATGTTCCTGTGAGCCAGCCAATCCGAATCAGTTTATTGGCATGGTAAAACCACAATATACAGCAGACAATTAAAACAAATGTAAAAAATGAAATGCAAAAGTGCTGGAGAAACTCAGCGGGTGAGGCAGCATCTATGGAGCGAAGGAAATAGGCAACGTTTCGGGCCGAAACCCTTCTTCAGACTGATGGCACTAACGACTTCTATCGACCAGTGGCACTAACGCCTGTGGTGATGAAGTGCTTTGAGAGGTTGATCATGGAGCAAATCAACTCCTACCTCGATAAAAACCTGGACCCACTGCAGTTCGCTTACCTCCACAACAGATCAACGGTGGATGCGATCTCGCTGGCCCTCCACTCCGCACTGGACCACTTGGACAACAAAAACTCGTATGTCAGGCTGTTATTCATCGATTACAGCTCGGCATTTAACACAATCATCCCCTCCAAGCTGGTTACCAAACTCGCAGAACTGGGTCTCTGCGCATCCCTCTGCAACTGGATCCTCGACTTCTTCACTCACAGACCACAGTCTGTTCATATTGGTGGAAATGTGTCAGCCTCGATAACAATCAGCACGGGAGCACCTCAAGGCTGCGTGCTCAGCCCCCTGCTGTACTCACTCTATACTCATGACAGCGTAGCCACTACAGTGCTAACTCCATCATCAAGTTCGCTGACGACACCACAGTTGTGGGACGTATATCACTGATGGGGATGAGTCAGAGTATAGAAGAGAGATCGAGCAACTGTCCATATGGTGCCAGCGCAATAACCTGGCCCTCAACACCAGCAAAACCAAGGAACTGATTGTGGACTTTGGAAGGAGTAGGAGGGGGACCCACAGCCCCATTTATATCAACGGGTCGATGGTTGAAAGGGTCAAGAGCTTCAAATTCCTGGGCGTGCACATCTCTGAAGATCTTTCCTGGTCCGAGAACACTAATGCAATTATCAAGAAAGCTCATCAGCGCCTCTACTTCCTGAGAAGATTACGGAGAGTCGGTTTGTCAAGGAGGACTCTCTCTAACTTCTACAGGTGCACAGTAGAGAGCATGCTGACCGGTTGCATCGTGGCTTGGTTCGGCAATTTGAGCGCCCTGGAGAGGAAAAGACTACAAAAAGTAGTAAACACTGCCCAGTCCATCATCGGCTCTGACCTCCCTTCCATCGAGGGGATTTATCGCAGTCGCTGCCTCAAAAAGGCTGGCAGCATCATCAAAGACCCACACCATCCTGGCCACACACTAATCTCCCTGTTACCTTCAGGTAGAAGGTACAGGAGCCTGAAGACTGCAACAACCAGGTTCAGGAATAGCTACTTCCCCACAGCCATCAGGCTATTAAACCTGGCTCGGACAAAACTCTGATTATTAATAACCCATTATCTGTTATTTGCACTTTATCAGTTTATTTATTCATGTGTGTATATATTTATATTATGGTATATGGACACACTGATCTGTTCTGTAGTCAATGCCTACTATGTTCTGGTGCTGAAGCAAAGCAAGAATTTCATTGTCCTATACAGGGACACATGACAATAAACTCACTTGAACTTGAAGGGTGAGAAGAAAGGAAAAAGGAAGATGAGGAGCCCGAGGGCTGAGGGAGAGCTGAGAAGGGGAGGAGACAGCAAGGGCTACCAGAAATTGGAGAATTCAATGTTTATGCCGCTAGGGTGCAGACTGCCCAAGCGGAATATGAGGTGCTGCTCCTCCAATTTCCGGTGGTGCTCACTCTGGCCATGGAGGAGGCCCAGGACAGAGAGGTCGGATACGGAATGGGAGGGGGAGTTGAAGTGCTGAGCCACCGGGAGGTCAGGTTGGTTAATGCGTACCGAGCGGAGGTGTTCGGCGAAAAGATCGCCAAGCCTACGCTTGGTCTCACCGATGTAGATCAGCCGACATCTAGAGCAGCGGATGCAATAGATGAGGTTGGAGGAGATGCAGGTGAACCTCTGTCACACCTGGGTAAAAATGGGCAGCTTTTATATATAGCACATGTAGATATGTAACGTGCACTTGGACAGTTTGTAAGTGTTTGGCTTCCAGGCCAATGTAGAGTGGCTCTTTAGAGCTACCACTCGTGGGAAGAAATGTTTAAGAAAACTGCAGATGCTGGAAAAATCGAAGGTAGACAAAAATGCTGGAGAAACTCAGCAAGGGTGAGGCAGCATCTACGGAGCGAAGGAATAGGTGACGTCTCTGGTCGAGACCTTTCTTCCGACTGCTCGTGGGAAGAAGCTGTTTTTTGGTGTCTGGTGTCTGGACGTGGAGGTTTTGAGAAGATAGAACGGAGCAGAGGGACAACAGGCCCTTCGGCCCACAATGTCTATGCCGAACATAATGCCTAATAGGTAAACTAATCTGCCCGCACATGATCCACATTCCTCCATTCCCTGTATATCCACATTCCCATTTGGCCCCATTCTTAGTTATGTGTGTGACCAAAAATATGGAAAAAGTGTGGAATACATTACAGGTATATTGTGTTGTATGGTACATATGATTCTTTTCTTTTTCTAAGTTTATCAAGTGAAATTTTAAAGTTATGCTGACAATGTTTGACAATAGGTGCAGGAGTAGGCCATTCGGCCCCTCGAGCCAGCACCGTCATTCAATGTGATCATCCCCAATCGGTACCCCGTTCCTGCCTCCTCCCCATATCCCCTGACTCTGCTATCTTTAAGAGCCCCATCTAGCTCTCTCTTGAAAGTATCCAGAGAAGAGGCCTCCACCGCCCTCTGAGGCAGAGAATTCCACAGACTCACAGCTCTCTGTGAGGGAAAAGTGTTTCCTCATCTCCGTTCTAAATGGTCTACCCCTTATTCTTAAACTGTGTGGCCCCTGGTTCTGGACTCCCCCCAACATCGGGAACATGTTTCCTGCCTCTAGGGTAGACAAAAGTGCTGGAGAAACTCAGCGGGTGCAGCAGCATCTATGGAGCGAAGGAAATAGGCAACGTTTCGGGCCGAAACCCTTCTTCAGACTGCCTCTAGCATGTCCAAACCCTTAACAATCTGATATGTTCCAATGAGATTCCCTCTCATCCTTCTAAACTCCAGAATGTACGAGCCCAGCCACTCCATTCTCTCAGCATGATGCTGCCTCAGCCGCTGAGTTTCTCCAGCATTTTTTTCTACCTTTCATTCTTCTTAATGATGTTCCAAACAGTTACATAGAAAATAGGTGCAGGAGTAGGCCATTCGGCCCTTCGAGCCTGCACCGCCATTCAATATGATCATCCAACTCAGTATCCCATCCCTGCCTTCTCTCCATACCCCCTGATCCCTTTAGCCACAAGGGCCACATCTAACTCCTTTAATTTAGCCAATCAACTGGCCTCAACTACCTTCTGTGGCAGAGAATTCCAGAGATTCACCACTCTCTGTGTAAAAAAATGTTTTTCTCATCTCGGCCCTAAAAGACTTCCCTCTTATCCTTAAACTGTGACCCCTAGTTCTGGACTTCCCCAACATCGGGAATAATCTTCTTGCATCAAGCCTGTCCAACCCCTTAAGAATTTTGTAGTCTCTCTCAGATCCCCCCTCAATCTTCTAAATTCTTGCGAGTACAAGCCGAGTCTATCCAGTCTTTCTTCATATGAAAGTCCTGCCATCCCAGTTGATTTTGGTACGCCTAAGGTTTGGCTGATGTCTCTTAAGAGTTTTATTCTTGTTTCTTAGTCTCATTATGACTTATTTGACTTTCATTGGCACAACGTTGGTCCACATGTTGATAAACAGCATTAAAGGTTTCCAAAGGTGATGGAAAGACTGGAGGAAAGACTAGGTGCTGAGAGCTCTCTTATACCTGCATTAAGGAGGCCCATCATTTATTTATTTACCTCTGTACTCCACCATTTGAGATTTGTGACAGAAAAAAAAAATCATATGTGGTTAAAGTGCACATTGTCAGATTTTAACAAAGGCCATTGTTATACATTTTGGTTTCACCATGTCGAAATTAGCTGTGTTTATACAGTCCCTACATATTCTATATACTAGATTTTTTCTGTTACAAATCTCAAATGGTGGCGTACAGAGACAAATAAATAAATGGCGGATCTTTGTCCCAAACATTATGGAGGGCACTGTAGGTGTAAATTGACCGACGTTGCAGCGGCCTCTACAGTCCATTTGTCTTTTTTTATTTTATTGTCCTGTTGAGGGTGCAGTTTGTTGTGGGTTTTTAACTGTGTATGTGTGGGGGGGGGGGGCGGGGGAAACTTTTAAATCTCTTCCCTGTACGGGGACCCGACCTTTTCCCTGTCGGGTCTGCGTTGCCGTTGGGGCCTAGCGCCGTGGAGCGGCCTCCGACCGGAACGACAGCTCAAGTCACGGAGCCTGCGGAACTGCGGAGCAGCGGAACTACCATCGTGGAGCTGGCCGGCTTCGGAGCGTGGCGCGCTGCTGGGACCCGACTCCGGTGGATGGTGAAACGGGGAGCTCGCGGGTCCCCGGTGGGAGACCGCTTTGCTGGGGCACCGGCAACGGCGACTTCTCCCGCCCGAATTGCGGGGTTGAAGGTGACCTGGAGCGGGGCCTTATACCGCCCGGCGCGGCTTTAAGTGGCCGTGGGACTTGCTAGCGCCCGCCGGGGGCTTTGACTTTGACATCGGGAGAAGAATGGAGAGCGGGGGAGAGACAAGACTTTGCCTTCCATCACAGTGAGGAGGAGATTCACTGTGATGGATGTTTGTGTAAATTGTGTTGGTGTGTGTCTTGGTTCTTCTTCTTGTATGGCTGCAGAAACTAAATTTCGTTTGAACTTCATGTGAGATTCAAATGACAAATAAACAGTATTGTATTGTGTGTAGGATAGTGTACCAAGGCACTGTACACCAAGCCAATTAACCTTCAAACCTGTACGTCTATGGAGTGTGGGAGGAAACTGAAGATCTCGGACTGGGGCAGAGTGCGCAAACTCCGTACAGACAGCACCAGTAGCCAGGATCGAACCGGGGTCTCTGGCGCTGCAAGCGCTGCAAGTCAGAAACTGCCTCCCAAAATATCAGGAAAAACTTAGCAGGCTGTGGGAGGATGAGCAGATATGTAAAGTCCTTGTACCATATGACAAGCTGCCTTTGATGTGATGCCTTTATTCTCTGTACCTCTAATGTTTGTGGAATGTGCTAAGGTGACAAAAAACACTGTGTAATGCGATGTCATTCTGTTGTTCGGGGAAGTGGAATGAGGACAGTGAAGTGTCTGCATTGGTTCCTTGACCGGAGTTCCTTACCACTTCCATTGGCCGATAACAAGTAAAGTTTTGAACTGGTCGACCAAACGTTTGTGAGTTGTCTGTTTATTAAGAAGCCAACCGGTTTGACTGTTATAAAAAGTAACTTGTTCAGCCGTCTGACCCGAAGAGATAGAAGGGAAAACAAAATACTGGTTAAAACCACGTTCGTTCCTCTGCC